>NW_021604632.1:6795460-6807580 GCF_004785775.1 Grammomys surdaster
AATGTATGAAGGAAGGAAGGAAGGAAGGAAGGAAGGAAGGAAGGAAGGAAGGAAGGAAGGAAGGAAGGAAAACCTACCCACTAGGGTAAAAGTTAACAACAGAACTGTCATTTTTACCTGCTAGGAGGAGTCAGTGAATTTTTCTCCAATGGAATGATACTGCTTATAACAACTGTTCTAGGTCAGGCCTCGTGTTCAGTAGTAGTTGACCAACTATTTATAAAATAATTTTAGTGTGCTTTTATCTGGCTACAGGTTAACGGGTGCTGCCCCTGCCCCTTAGGAAGCTGTTTTATTTTATTTACTTGGTTTCGGATTTTTTTTGGTTTTGTTTTTGTTGTTGTATTAGGGTTTTGCCTGTGTTATGAGGAAGAAATTAAAGGTAGGGAAGCAGGGACCAGGGAGAAGACCTGGAAGGGCTTGGGGAGGGGAAAAATATGATCAAAATAGGCTTAAATTTAAAAATTGTTTTAATAATAAAAATATAATGAAAAAGAAAAAATAATAATTTAAAATAAAATAAAATTATCCCGGAGATCACTATAGAAACCCACAATGGGGAGAGTGGGGTATGTGGCTGGAAAGATGGCTCAGTAGTGAAAAGCACTTGTTACTTTTGCAGAAGATCAGGGTTCAGTTCCCAGAGCCCACGCCCACATGATCACAAACCATCCATAACTCCAGGTCCGGGGGATCTGACATTCTCTTCCAACCTGGAAGACCCAGGCTTGCAGTTACCAAATAGAGTAAATAGTTCTAAAAGAAGAGGGATGAGGGAAGGGGAGGAAGAAGAGGGTAGGGGAGGGGGAGAGACATCCACAACTAGTCAAAAGGTAGAGAGCTGACTGTGAGGGACAGGACCTCAGCTAATACATTCGAGATGCAGCCCTCACACCTGAGGCTCAGTGGGTATGGAGGAAGGGCAGATGGGGAGACCCCAAGACCCAGGAGAGCAGAATCCCAGCTGTTAGAGAATGCTACCTGCATAGTGACAATGCCAGCTGCCAGCTCGGCCAGGGGAAATCTCCCCGAACCTGAAGGAAGAGCTACAGGTAATCAGTGGTCCCCAAGAGAGAAGGAATCACTCTTCTTCAGTGAGGGACCCTGACAGGTTATCTAGTCCCACCCGGTCAACCTTAAATGGTATACACACAATAGTAAATGAAGTCAGCCAGTTGTGTTTGTATATGTGTACGCATATACATACGGATATGTGTGGATATATAAATAAAAAGATAATACGTCATGACTTTGAGAAGGAGCTGGGGCGGAACAGAGGAGGAGCTTAAAGGGGGATGAAGATGACGTATGACATTCTCAAGACGGATTTAAGTTAAAATAACAATAATGACAACGACCCTCCTAGCTCAAAGCCAAACACCCATGCACGCACTTAACTGGCTATGACTCCTACATGGGGCGGGCAAAAAAGATGAACTGGGCTGGAGAGATGGCTCAGTGGTTAAGAGCACTGACTGCTCTGCTAGAGGTCCTGAGTTCAATTCCCAGCAACCACACGGTGGCTCACAACCATCTGTAATGGGATCTGATGCCCTTTTCTGGTGTGTCTGAAGACAGCGATAGTGTACTTACATAAAACAAGTAAGTAAATATTTAGGGGGGGGCGGGGTTCGAGACAGGGTTTCTCTGTATAGCCCTGGCTGTCCTGGAACTCACTCTGTAGACCAGGCTGGCCTCAAACTCAGAAATCCACCTGCCTCTGCCTCCCAAGTGCTGGGATTAAAGGCATGTGCTACCACTGCCCGGCTGTAAATTTTTTAAAAGATATATTTAAAAAAAAAAAAAAAGATGAACTAACGTAAGGAAGCATAGTGTCAAGGAGGGTGGCTGGCTTCGAAGTGCTGTTACATGGTATATGTTATTTTTCAGTGGAGACTAGGGAGATGGGGAGATCTCGCTGTGTAGAGCTTTCCACAGCAGCAAGAGGAGACGTACCTGAAGTGAGGAGTACTCAGGGTAGCTGTTCTTTCAGCTTTGGTAACCTGGCCGGAAAGTTTCTGTGGTGCTTTTCTCAGGAACATCAGAACGGGAAACATCTGTCTGTCTGTCCACTGGTTTATTCACTAGGCATAGCTGGGTGTGTCTTGGCTCACGCCTACTGGATTCTGGCTCTTGTGGATCCAAATGGAGAGAGAATGATATACTCTTATCTTTTCCTCCTGGAACCTCTCCCCTCCTGTAGACCCACTGTGGGTGACATCACATGGCTAGGTGAAATCCAACCGCTGCTATGCCAGGAGGAGTGTAGACAAGAAAAGGAAAACTATGCTTTCCCTGGATCTCAGCTCACCACTGGCCTTTGGGCTGTCATGCTCGGGGGCTCTAAGTTATTCAACACTATCAGTCAACAGGAGACATCACTAAACAATCAAGACCCACCTACTCTAATAAACCCCTTCATTCCTGAGACTGATCCACGCTACCCTGCAATCTACAACCTGGGTGATTTTTCTGTCAAGGCTTCTTCTTCCCCCATAGCAAATGCAATAATAAATCAAATCTTATCAGGATTGAGCTATAAATCTGTGAAGACTTCCAATAATTTCCAGCTAAGGGAATAACACCACAAAAGTACTTTTTCCAACTAATTACTCAGATTCCGAAGTGCTGCCCTAATGAGCCTCCTTTCTGCCCAGAACTTACTAAGAAGGAAAACTACCTTCTGGTGCAGTAATTACCGCTTTTCCCCTTCAAACTTCTAACTGGAGATCGATGCTGCATTTTAAGACCCATTGATTTACAATTAGCCTGGCTTTCCTGCTAAAGTGTTTTTTAAAGCAGAGTTTACTTTTATTTTATTTTGAAATCTCGGAGATCTGGTTCTTGGATTTTTTTTTTTTTGATGTCCTCATGAGAGGGGACTGAAAATCTTCAAGAGGAACATCCCTGTCAGAACAGAGGGGATGAGGGATGCAAATCACCAAGACAGGCAGGGGAGATGGGGAGAGGGAGAGGAAAAGAGAGGGAAATGGGCTGGTCTGGAGGCAAACTTCAGAGGCCCAAAACACAAATCAAAAGCCCCTGCTGGAGGGTAGGGACAAAAATCCAAAGGGAAGAGGCCTTAGACGATGATGTGGACAGAGTGGGAGGGGGGGGGGGAAGTAGGGGGGGGCAGGCTTCAGGAAGTTTAGCTGCTGCCAGCCTACATGGCTGAGGCTACCCTTCATTGCCTCTGCTGTTTCTTAGCACCCTCTGGTAGAGAAGGGGGAAAACACAAAAGAAATAAAGAAAAAGCTTTGTGTATCTTCGCAGAAACAAAGCACTAGTTAAAAATAGTGTACGCAGCAAGGACAGTACGCTAACATGAGGGGCCCCCGGCAGCGCCTGCATTTGCACAATCTGTCCCACGAGGAGAGCAGAGGTAAGTGAAGCAATTAGGAATTTCATGCTGATTGCTTCAAGCATGTTCCCCCCACCCCCCATGCCATAAAGATAATAGCAGAAAAGATATGGCCTTGCTGTGTCTTCCTTCCTCTGTTTGACAACTTCTGCCTTCCATCTCTGGCTGCCATGTTGGAGGACTCAAGACATTAGCTTAGCTGTGCTGATGCCACCTGATGGAGCCGATCCGTTCCATACAAGAAGCAGCAGCTTTTTGTGTCCTAGTCTCACCCCGCCTCTGATTGACAACAACAAAGCCCCGAAGAGGAGGTTGCTGTCAAGTTGTCTCTGTCTATAGAAAGGGAAGCTTAAAGATCTTTGGAGATGGCCTGCCGGCCAATAAACCCAACCAGGACTTCTATGGGCCCAAGTGCCGTCCCACTTTGAACACTTCGCTACAGCTGGTTCCCCAGAGCGACTCTCATGAGGGCCTCAGAGTGATCAAGGCGAGGAATAAAATAAAAGGAGGTGAGGGATAAAAACTATTAACTTTTGCCTTTTTAAAAAAGTATTTTATAGCTAGATTGTATAGGCCAATCTCAAAGACTAATACAGGGAAGGAAAAAAAAAGTGCAATTAAATCCTTGAAAAACTGACAGATCAGCAAAACAAAACCACCCGGAGGAGAACCCGATTGAGCTCATTAAGAAAGAGTTCAGCCTGTTTTTAAAACCCTTCTTAACACTTAGCTAGGTACCTCCCAGCAGTGAGAGATCCCAACGCGGTTGGCATAATTAGTGTCAGAATGGAAAGGGGGGTGGGGGTGGAAATCAGCCTAGGAAATAGAAATTAAAACACAAATTTAGGAGTGAGGAGGGAAGTTCAAATGGAAAAACTATTCTAAAGTCAAGCAACAAATACCCATCGGTCTCTTTGAGGGCAATGGGGAGACTGGAAAATTCTCTCCGGTCTGCCCAGATAAATGGGTTCCAATTATACAGAGAAAGGGCTGGGCCACGGGGAGAGATTTATGCCGCAATTCTCCATCTTCAATCTCTCCCCTTCCCCCAAAAAATATATTCTGTGCTGTGGTCAGCTCCGCTCCAGAAGGCTGGGTTAATGGCAGATGGATGGCAAAATGCACCAACCTCAGCATCAGTTATAACCAGCACATCCTGACAATGGAGAAAATGAGATCAGGTGACAGATTTCCACACCTTCAGCCATCAGGATCCCCCAACACTGGAGTGCATGCATGCGTGCGAAATGGCTCTGAGTGCGTGAGAGCGCCGGTAAACGCATTACATGTGCGGCCTCTGGCCTGTAATAAGGGGCGTGGGGAAGAAGTCCATTAGGGAAGAGCAGGCCACTGAGGAAGAAACACTGGAGATGAGGAAGACGGCAGGGAGATGAAGCCATTTTATTAAATCAGGCAAATTCTAATTTATTCTGCGGGGAGGGGGGTGGTAGAAAATGGATTCATTCTTGGTCTATCCTCTGAGCTTGCTCCTATCACCTCACTGGAGGGAGGAAGGAACCAGAGGTTCCAAGGCTCGTCTGGAAACTAAGGGAAGGTTTCCATATGAAAAAAGCAATCGTGAAAATGTGTTTCAGTTCGGGCACGAGGAATATGGAGCCTAGTTCTCAAGCCAGAGAAACTGGTGGTGTGAGGGTCCTGTGCTCTGTAGCATTCTGATCACTCCAGCAAGTTAAAAGAGGGCTTACAGATTTTTCTCATTGTGATAAGAGACCAGGAGGGCAGTTGTAGCCCAGATAATGCTGACCTCAGACTGGAGAACTGGGGAACTGGGGGAACATCTCCCCAGGTGGTCAGAAGTGCCACTTGCCACCTTTCCCCACAGGAGGAGCTTAACTGATCACTTGTAGCTGAGGCTGTCTTATAGAGTTCAGGCTAGCCTAGATCCCAATCTGTAGCTGAGGCTGTCCATGGAGACTCTGGATTCTCCTGCCTGCACCTCTCAGCTGCTAGGATTACAGGTGTGTGCCACTTTATGTGGTTTAAGATTTTGTTTTTTTACCTGTTGAAAGGGGAAAACTACAAAGAAGGGGGAAAACCCTAGGAAAAGAAACACGCATCAGGACTCATCAGAAGTGAAGAGGTCGCCTGTTGTTACCAAAAGGCGCTGTGTTTAGACTACTATTAGAAAGCCAGGGTTTTAATTAAACGATTACATGAAGTCGCTTTGGCTCCCTGTATGGGCCAGCATTCCACCAGCCTGAGAGTGCTGGCTTCTCTGAAGGCAAAGACATTGATGACACAGAGCGTGGGTAACTCAAGCCAGATGTGGTGCACATCTGTGGCGCCTCTGCTATGCAAGCAAGAGAAAGCTGGCATGCCTGGCACAGCACCTGTACTTCAGTCAGACCACAAGAAGTCAGCAACACTGTACTACTCATGGCTGACCAGGAGAGACTATTCAAAAGGTCTTACAAAAACCCAGGCGGCTCAGGGGAGGGGATAGGGGTAATGAGCAGCTTCCAGGTACCCAGTAAAAGAAGTATATCTTCATCGACACCAGGGCTAAACGCAGTTGGCTTATATCACTGCGTCTTCTAATGAGGAGGGACTTGCAGAGCATACATCTCTGCAGATTTCTAAATCACCTGCAGGGGTCAGGGGTGGAGCAAGCCCCACCCTGATGCTTCTATGCCACTTGGAAGGGGGCTGCCCAGGCATCCGGGTGGAGCTCAGGTTCACATCCCCGGGAGGACCCAAATGTCAATGACTCCCAAGCGCAGGGGAAGCTGAACTCTGGCTCCTGCCATGATCACTCAGAATGGATCACTCAAAAAGGAGCTGGGAGCCCATGGGTAACTGGCTCCTGCTCTGAGACACATAGGAGGGACAGGAAGGTGGTCACTCTCTGCCGGGCTGTACTAAATGAACAGCTGGGGCCATCTTTGTCCCCTGAGATGTACACTTTGTTGGGTGAGTGAAGCTTGGCTCACAGAAACAGACAGGGCAGACTGGCTAGCTTTCATTTTCTATCGTCCATCAAAAATAATCCAGTCACCTGCTTTTCCCACTGGGCCTGCCAGAAGGGAGAACTCCACGCTGACACCTGCAGGCGAAGATGCAGAATGCACCTCCTCAGGCGCGGATGGATGGTACCCCTCTCCACCCACACTCCCCAGCCTGCTGGAAACACACTTCCACTCCGTCCAACACCAGAGAAAGAAGATGGCCAGCCAAAGCTGACTAAATGGCCTTATAGGCACACCCAGCACTCGGCTAACTTCTTAGGCATTTCTGGCAATGCTACAGAAAGAAAACCTTAGCTAACTGCTCATCAGCTGCTAAGACGCTCTTATCCAAACCACCAGGCTAGCCCGATGACATTTTAGGCCTTTACAGACCAACAAATCCCATTTTGACTTTTCGTGGACAAGTTAGTCCTTCAGGTAAATTGGATAATAGAATTTTTAAAAAAGTAAACAGTAAAAAAAAAAAATTAAATACATACACACACATACAAATTGTTTGGAAGTTACCAAAGTTCTGCTACCAACCTGTTTGGGGTGTCGTGTGCGGTGGGGGCGCGGGGTAACTTCACTTAACGCACCCCATTCCTAAACTTACTACGGGCCGACACTGGGATTGGACACGGGAGAAATCATTTTAGATCAAGTCCAGAACCCAAATTTAAAGCCAACGAGGCTGACTCCGGGACATGTTTATTCTTCCTTCCTTCCTTCGTGGACAGAAGGTTAATACGAGAACAACTCCTTGGCAGACCTTTCTGGGGTAGTTGGAGCGACACTGATGTGAATCAATGCCCCTTTTGTGGACGCATTACTCGGCAGAAACTGGCCTTCTGAAACCCCCTTAAACACAGGCCGGCGAGACAAAAAGAAGGGGGGAAGTGTCCTTCAAACAAAGGGATGAGGTGAAAATAGAACGTCAACGGCGCTTCGTCCTTTGTCATAGGAGCAAATGGATCTGGGGCTTTTATACATTAATCAATCAATATCACTGACTGTACATCAGCAGGGTAGCCAAGTTATGAACGACCTTTCTGGCCAAGAGGACACTTTTAATGCTCATAAGACTGCTCACAAGCTTAGCGGCTTCCCGAATTTGTGCCTGCATGATTACCCCTTGGAGGCGAGCGGCCGTAAGCGCCCGCACTAAATATGGCAAGGTTAGTCGTGTCCAATTTGCGCACAGAGGAG
Organism: Grammomys surdaster; assembly: GCF_004785775.1. Taxonomy (NCBI): domain Eukaryota; kingdom Metazoa; phylum Chordata; class Mammalia; order Rodentia; family Muridae; genus Grammomys; species Grammomys surdaster. The sequence continues at coordinate 6,802,997 of NW_021604632.1, forward strand.
GAGAGTCTTGGAACGGCCACCCAGTTTACGCATGAGCTGCTGCAACCTGGGTGATGAGGAGGGACCTGGCCTGGCCTCCCTCTGGAAAGAAGAGCCTGCCAGGCCTCCTGTGCGGTTGCAGGCTAATCTAAACATGGAGGCTGTAGGCAGCTAGCCTAGAAAGCTGGGCCTAGCTCACCTCCTGTCAGCTCCTGAGCCCTCTGTGCTGGTGGACAGCTCTACTGGCCACTGTGGGCATTCCTGGGCTTCTCCCTAGATCCTAAGTCATCTCCAAGACACCTCCCCATCCTCCCTGATCTCCTCCCAAAAGGGGGCCAACTTTTACCTTTCTGAGTTGTTTTTTACTTCCCCGCAGGGACACACAAAAGGGCATCTTACTCTCTTCACAAGCACCCAACCTGAAGAAGCAAACAGGCCAATTCTCCTTATTTTCCCCTTACCAACCCAGCCACTCTGTTCACTCGGAGAAGGCAGAAGAGGTCCCTCAATTCCACTCTTAGCAGGTGGGAATGGGCGAAGGGCAGTCTGTGGTTTGGATTTCTATGACAACCGCACGGTATCAGGGAGGCCAAGGAGCAGGACAAAACCCCAGCCGCTACCCATCTCTATTTCCTTCTTCCTGGCTTCTATTCCCCTTAGCTGTGCCAAGTCCGCCTACAGAGGCCTGGTGGTCTCCACACATGGCCCCTCTTTTTCCTGTCACCCATAGTGATTGAGAAACAATACCTTCGAAGAATTTTAAATACCACTTTAACTTCCTATAAATCATCACCACAGAAGAAGCCACAGGCAATGGGGTGCTGGGCTCCATTGTGCAGGGGATATTCAGGGTAAGAAGAAATAATGCCACTCCACAGTCTACAGATACTCCCAGCTAGGTGAGAGTGGGACAGGGCAGAGTGCAGAGGAGATGGCACTGTTTGCTGTAGCAATTTCTGGTCCTAGACATAAGGACAGGATCTGGGTACTAACTCACAATTCTTGACAGGAGACAAGAAGTCAACTTCCAGAGATGCTACTGCCAGGCCCTGGGTCCTGGGCCACCAGAGAGACCCAGAGCTGCAAAACAAACAATGAGTGATAAACACTAAACCAGGAGAGGACCTTGTAGGGGACTCCCTGAAGGGCTGAGACTTCCTCACAGGCAGTGTGATAGAGTCTTGCCATTCCTCATATTTGCAAAGAATACTGTAGAACCTTCCCCCAACAACAGTTCTTCGCTCTTCCTAGCCTGGGTCTTCCCGTCTTGTGTCTCACACTTAAGTAATACTGATCTTGTCATTTGTTTGTTTAAGGCATTCAGGGTCCCATCTAGAAAGCATATTTTCTGTTTTGAACGGATGGAACACGGGTCCATGCTAGCTGCTCCCAATGGGGTGGTGTCACACAACCTTTCCCATTCTGTCAGATACTAATCTGCGTGTCTTTCTTTTCTGTGGAGAGTTGACAATCTGATGACTTAGCAGTGATTAAGTTCACCCCCGCCCTCCCCACCCCAGTCTTTCATTACTTAAAAAAGTAACAACTTCTGCCTCCTTAAAAACTTTGTGCATGGTGTTGCGTGTGAGTGTTTGTGTGAGTGTGTGTGTGTGTGTGTGTGTGTTCTGAAACACAGTCATGGTATGTAATCCAGTCTCTCGAACTTGTGGCAATCCTGCCCCAGCCTCTGAGTCACAAACATCTGAATCATCTCTGTAGCTGTTACACTATGATGCTTCCTCACTGAGTGTGGCCGCTCAGGGCAGACTGGACCTTATCTCTCTGTCAAACATCTGGTAGTTTCCCTGATGTCTCTCAGAGATTCACTCCCACCAAAGAACTGCAAACAGAAGAAATAAGGGCAGAGGGACCTCGATGTCATCCTTGTAGCCTTTGGGGGTTCTTCCAAGTTATAAACACCCACCCTTTCCCATTGTCCTCTCTGGCTAGCCAATAGCCACAGACAACTCTTTTCCCTTATGCTTATTACCACCCACCAACCAAAACTCCCGAGTCTTCTGTGCTGCACATGTTCACACTGTAACTGTGAAAGGCTCAGGACTCACTACTTTTCCTTACAGGGACAGGGCCATCCTGATGTGCGCTGCCACACAGCGTCTCCATCTCGTGGGATGTCCATGGGCACGTTCCTTGGGGAGGTGGGTGCATGTGGCGACTAGAAGATAGCCTTGACTGCCGGTCCTTACTTTCTACGTCCTTGCTGTCCACCACTGTGCTCAGCAGGCTAGCCAGCGAGCTTCCGAGGACTCGCCAGTCTCCACCTCTCACCACAGAAGCACTGGGGCAGCAGGCACTTGCTTCCTTGGAAGCCTTTACCTGTGACCTGGAGACTCGAATTCAGGTCCTCGTGCTTGTATACAGACACTTTATCCACTGAGCCATCTCCCTGGCCCCTCCTTTTGTGTTTACAAAGCTCTGTACGAAGGGTGATGTCAGCAAAGGTGAAGGACTATTCATTTGTCCCTCTAAGCATTGGCCGGTGACTCACACCAGTCACAAAGGAAAGCTACTCGACCCAGGCCAAAGCAGATAGGCTTTGAGTCTCGGCATGAGCCCAAGCTCAGACAGATAAGCCACCTCTAACCCCTGTGGCTCAGACATATAGAGAAGCCTGACAGTGGAGGCGGTTAGCCCCTAGAAACGGTAGAGAGAGGAGTCAGCCATGGTGGTGCCTGCCTGCAATCCAGGCACAAAGAAGGCAGAGGTAAGAGGATCGGGAGACTGAGTAACTCAAGGGAAGTTTTAGCTACCAAGGTCAAGGCCAGTCTGGTCACGGGATATTCTGTCCCAAGTAAACAGAGGTCTGCAAAAGGAATGGAGCGCCTGTCCACATTTGCGTTCTATCTAGTCAGTGCATGCTCACACCTTGGTACACCTCAGCCTCGTGAGACCGTCCTCACACCCCTAAGAAAGGCCCAGATGCTTCCACAGAAGCTAGAGTCTGCAAGGAGAAGAATGTACTTGGGGGTGCGAAAGGCAGACTCACCACGATGCAAGTAAGTCCAAGGACAAAGTCCACAGAGCTTCAGAACTTCCCACAATAGCCGCAGGCCCTTTCCTGACCGACACTCTGCATCCTCTGTCCCCTATGGCTAGGAGCTCCATGAGGAAAGGAGCTGGGTACAATATGGGTGACCTCGACCTAAAGGCAGGTCTGGCCAGGCCAGGCCACTTCTGATAACTTCCTGGGGTCTCCCGTAGCATTCGTATCCCAAACTCAGGACACAGTTCTGAAGGTAGACCTCATGGCCTTCGTCACCTGCTGCCCTCTCCAGGGTCCATGCCAGCTGGTCAGCCCTTTCCTTCTGCGCTGGGGCTTCAGCATCATCTGGAACCTCGGCCCGCCATGTCCCTTTCCTTCTTTGCATGGCTAAATCAGGTCTCAACCTAAATGTCACCACCTTAGAGGAAAGGGAACTCTGAACACGCCTCTGCAGCATCCGAGGTGACCAATGTACAGCATGCCCCTTCAGAGGAGGAGCCCAGCCACTAAATGAAGGATGACAAGATCCAAACACTGCCCATTTGCCAAATCCGAATGGAGTGGAAGGCGAGGGCACTGGCCTTCAGTGGCCTTGAACATGCCGAAGGCGGTTACACATTCCCGGGGAGAGACAACCACATGTCCAACTGGCCATCAGTCAGGACATGCAGAGATGTCGTCTTCAGACACAGGAAATACAGGGGACAGAACGATGTGTTAGACAAAGCCTGACAAGGTGTGCTCATCGAAAGCTGAATTGAAAGGAAGTCTCAAAGGCAAGCTCCAGCTTCTTCGACAGAAACTTCAGGGGAGTGGGAGATGAGAAGGAGCCCCTTCAGATGAAAGGGGGTTTTAGAGACATACCAGTCAGTGGTAATATGAAGACTACAATTGCATATGCATTTATTTATCGTGTGTGCACATGCAAGTGCACATGCTCACCCGTGCACACACAATGTGCAGGTGTGAGTGTTTGAGACAGGGCCTCTTGCTGTTCCTGGCTGCCTATGCCAGGCTAGCTGGCCCACAAGCTTTGGCCATTCTGCTGTCTCCATGCCCCATGGCATCATGGGAATACTAGGTTATAAACACATGCTACCACATCTGGCTTTATGTGGGTTCTGTGTGTGTGTGTGTGTGGGGGGGGGTTGTTCAAACTTGGACCCTCATGCTTACCCACTGAACCACTTCCCAGATCTGCACCCAGATTTAAACAAACTGCCTCTCAAGGGCTGGGGACGAGGGAGTTCATGTCATTAGGGAAATTTGAATACTGACTCTGTATTTGAAAATAATACTGTACTCATGTTAAAAACGCACACCAATTATTTGTGGACAAAGCGAGCCTATTTTCTTCCAAAATAATTGTACAGAGGGAATGGGTGGAACACGTGGCTAAAACCAGACTGGTCACACAAACGGCAGGAGTAGCGCGCACCTTTAATTCCAGCACTCGGGGAGGCTGAGGCAGGCGAAACTTTAAGTTCTAAGCCAGCCTGGTCTACAGAGCAAGTTCCAGGACAGACAAGACTATACAAAGAAACCTTGTCTCAAAAAACAAGACAAACAAAAAAACCAAGAAAACAAACACATACACAAAA
>NW_021604632.1:6807980-6824741 GCF_004785775.1 Grammomys surdaster
GGAGGGAGGGAGGGAGGGAGGGAGGGAGGGAGGGAGGGAGGGAGGAAGGAAGGAAGGAAGGAAGGAAGGAAGGAAGGAAGGAAGGAAGGAAGGTTGGCTACAAGGAGCTATTATCTGCTGGTGGGGGGAGGGGGGCAACCATGAGGTCTGCTGTGACTCTGGGTGGGGGTAAGGGGTGCTTCAGTTGTTTCTCAAGACAGTCTCACTACTTAGGGCCAAGGTGATTGACCTCAAACTCTCGGTCTCCTGTCTCTGCCTCCTGGATGCTGGGAGTTTGGGTGTGCACCCCACAACCCCCAGCTGCCATGCCTTGCTTTCTAATGTGAGTTCCGTGACATTTCCTAACACAAAACTTTGGACACGAGCTGGCAATATTTCCTATCTGGGGCACTGCTTAATAATAGGCACGAATAACGGCCACTAAGCAAGCCATCATATGCATAATGTTAAGTCTTTGCCTGACAGGGACATTCGCCATTTGGTTTTAATTCTTTGTCTCACGGTTATACCTTCCTTCTAGTTTCCTACCCACAAGCTTTTCTGGAAGGAAAACCCTGTGAGAGATAGTGCCAGGCCACCCACAATTACCACCATGGCCCTCGGGCATTGATGCTACCTGGCACAAGAGGAAGCTGCCTTAAATACACCCTAGAAAACAGATAGATGCATGTACAGACAAGACCATATTAACCGCTTAGCGGCAGCGTGAGCACTGCCCTAGCTTGCATTTGTGTGCTGTTGAGTGAGAGTTCACTTCTTAGGAAGAGACAGGACGTCCATGTCACTATCTGAGGTCAAGCACTACATCCTGAGAACAGATTATCATGCATCAGAAGATACACAAATGGGCCGGAGAGAGGGCGCTGTAGGTAATGGCACTTGTTCCCAAGCCTGGAGACCTGAGTTCGATCTCCGGAGTCCACAAGCTGGAGAAGAGAGTCAATCACCACCATGTCATCCTCAGACCCCACCCTCTTGTGCACTGTGGCATGCCCTTCAAAGCCCACCCCTACAACGTTAAATAAATACTTTAAAAAAAATGTTTTTAGAAGACACATGTAAAGCCTGGAAGCTTTTTCTAGAAATTTCTGACTTGATTCCTGCCTGCAAACATCACTGAGCCACATGGAATCGGGGTGATAGCAGGGACAGCAGCTCAGGCCCGAGAGCTATCAAATCTGACCCAGACTAAAAGCCATGGCAGGCATGGTGCCCATGTCAGTAATCGCAGTGCCCAGAAGGCTGAGGCAGGAGGACTGAGAGTTTAAGGCTAGCCTCAGTTAACCAGAAAGACTAGACCTTCAAAATTTAAAGGAGTAATTAAAAGGATGAAACCCATCAAGGACGGACATGATGGGCTTCCTGGAAACAACCAGATGCTACAGTTTTAAAGATGGAGCCTAAGGCAGTGAGGTGGGACGGTGTGCAAGTTACAAGTTCTGAGACTGACAAGTGGGGGTTGACAGGCACTCCCAGAATCCTGCTGAATGCAGTGAGATGTGGACTGATACGCTTCTAACCACGGAGGCTGGGCAAGTGCCAGGAGAGGTGAGCAAGGGCCGGAGGTGAGCATGCGCCAACCCATGAGAGTCTGTCTCTGGGTGTCTCTGGGGATTGAAGCCAAGGTATCATACATACTAAACAGGGGCTTGATCATCGAACTCTTATCTCCAGCCCTTTTGAGAGGATCTTAAAAAGTAACTTTGGCACTCCCTTCTGGCCCTCAGGCTGGAGAGAACCAGATGGAGCTGCTTTAATGAATTATTTTAAATAGAAGATGAAGAAACGTTTGCCTAAGAACTTGGACGGAAAACATTCACATCCGTGAACTTGTGAACTTGTGACTTAGGAAATTCTACCATTGAGCATCTGTGGGTGACTGCCATATGCCCAGGCAGAGCTGGACTCAGACACTCTGCTGAGAACCAGGTAAAACACAAAGGGAGGAGGTCAACTGGAGGCTCTCAGAGCTGAGCTGTACCTGAGGTTCTTATCAAAGTTACGAGGGCCTATGGCCCAGATGTCAAATGTCCCTGAAGACCATGTGTTGAAACTCGGTCCTTCAACAGAAAGCCAGTGGGTCTGAGGATTACGAGGGCCCTATATGGTCCTCTACCCAAGAAGGGAGAGATCCACTGAGAAATTCGTAGCTGAATGGGTTATAGGGAGGTGGGACCTAGTTGGAGTAATTAAAAGACTATGCTTGTGAGAGTGTATTTTACCCCTGGCGCGGGTGTGCTTTCTCCTACCCTGTGGCCCGCTTCCAGCTAGTGTGAACTGAAGAGCATCCTCCAGAATCTGTCTGTTCATTCCTGATGACACATTTTCTTTCTGCTTGCATCTCATGCATAGAGCCAAAGGAGCCAGCCAGCTGTGAGCTAATACCTCCAAAACCGAGGGCCAAGATAACCTATCATCTTAGAAGCTGTCTCTCTCAGGAACCCCTCCATAATGACAACACAGTGACACACCCTAGATGTACCTGTGTGTGTGTGTGTGTGTGTGTGTGTGTGTGTGTGCGTGTGTGTGTGCGTGCGCGCATGCGCACTCACAGGCACATGCACGCTTCATCACACATCAATCTAAGGTAAGGGATCATTTCTTCACTGGATTATCTGAAGGGCTCACGAGGCCTCAGGTTATGTCATGAGACAGAGGCCACCAGACTCAGAGAGAGACAGTTCACAAATCACAGCTCCTGGGTGACTCCATGGCTGGGTCTGATCTCAAAGCCCACAGTGCCCGTCCATTGCTTGACATGGAGGCCAAGGACCACAAAAGGGTCTCCTTGGAGATGAGGAGATATGGATAGACAGGGGATGGGTGCCAGGTCATAGGAAGCGTCAGAGGACATTGACAGGGCCCTTTGGCTCCTTCCTAGAGGGCTTTCAAAGCAGTCTCGTGTCTTTGAAGATACTCGGTGCACAGCAGCAGAGTTGACCCCACTACCACAGGTCTCTCATCCACACAGGCACACAGCCTCAGTCTGCAGCTCCGGCTATACCACAAGTCACAAAATGACCAGCCAACTGCAGGATAAATAGTAAGAACTCAACACTCAGACTCTCTGAATCGGTCTTCCAAAAGTGCTAGAGACTATGAATAGTTATATTCTTTAGGGGAGACGGGGTTCCTCGTTCTTATGGCCGACCCCTAACCAGTACATACATAGCAATTTTGAAAGTAAAAAACTAAGTATGCACCGCATCTCATTTTGTGCTGGCTGTTTCTGTAGCAATTCAAACCACACCTGACTGATGATATCAGTATTTCCCAATGTGGGCAGAGCAAAACTGACTAGGAACCCTCAGCCTCCAGTGTCACTTAGACAGCTGGAGACTCTGTGGTTGGAATCCTTAGCATCGGGTCGAGTGCACTGAAGCCTTGCCAACCATAAGCTGCCCATCCAGGGGCTCTGCTCTGATTCTGCTCCACAGAGGGCTGGATATCAGGCTGTGATAGTATAGCCTATCACAGGATCGCAGAGAGCAGTTCCACCAATTTAAAAAACAAACAAACAAACAAACAAACAAACAAAAAACTAGCACTTTTCAACCAAGGTAGGGAAGTCTAGAGTGATACCACCAGCTAAGGAAATGCCGGAAGTCTGTGAGCTTTCAGGCATGGGTGAGTGAGAGAAGTAAGATCTGTCTAATGGGTTCTCCCTCTATGCAGAGGACAGAATGACAGACACAGGGTGAAATGAATATTGGTGGAGGAAGGGAAAAAAAACACACTCCAGGAGCAATGGGGAAACCACACCATACGTGGGGGGTGGGGAATGCTCAGGCCCCACACCAAAATGGCGCCCACAGAAGCATGGCGTCTGGCTGAGGAGTAGTTGAGCAGCCAAGTCCATGCTCCCCTGCCCTGCACAGACGCTCCCCTACCCGGCGGAGGGTAGGCTTTTAGGAATGAACAGTAAGCAGATATTAAATAATCAGCCAAACAAGGCTGTCAAACCCTTTTGGAATGAGATAAACAAACAGTACATAATTATAATCATGTGTGTGACACTGCACTCCAGATTAAGTGCTATATTCATTTAGGGAAGTAGGGAATGTAGGGGGGGTATGATTTCAGGAACAGCCTTTCCCCCTCCCCTTCCCCTGTGCCATCTCTCACTCCCCACCCCCAAACCCACCCAGCATCGGCACCTCCCTAAGCCCCAGGGCCCAGACACAGCTGCCCGTATCTGCTCTGTTTCCAGCACTTCTCAGAGAACCAGCCTGAACCCCACTGAGCCCATCCTGTTACTCCAAAAGCTCCCTTCTCAGCACAGATGAAGTTCACTTCCATCTCCTGCTGGGGAGCCAGCATCGTCTCCTTAGATGGCACATGGTGAGATTTTGCTGTGACTGTCACATGACTCCTGACTCCCGCAAAAGGTGATCCCAAGGTCTCTTCAAAGAGAGCATGGTTCTTTATGGGTGTCCCTTGGCACTTGGCTGTCCCTTCCACCTGCTCACCCTCGATACTCTGGTCATGGAGTATGGAACGGTAGATTTTAGAATCCACTCCAGCGAGCCTTTGGGAAGCCATTCCTTCACGACAGCGAGTGTCCTCGGACATAGGCCATGGTGCCCCCTGCCTTCACCTTGGGCTCCTCCACCTTGACCACTTTGCCAGGCTCAGGGGCAACAGCCCTCCAACTATGTAAGGTGTAGGAACTGCTGCCTTGTTTATAGCAGGCACCAAAGTGACCACCACCAGAGAGAGCAAGAGAGAAGCCACTTGACAGGGGAGAGAGAGCTGACAACAACTGGGATTCGGGAGAGAAATCAGAAGGCTGAGTTTCAAAAGTACAATATACAAAACAAAACAAAAACAAAAGCAAAGCAAAAGGAACAAAGAGTCAATGTGAGACCACACTGTTAGAGTCATCCCAGGACAAAGCTCTGGTTCCCATCTGTTCACCAGAAAAAGCACTAAAACAGGACTTAGGGGTTTGGGGGTGGGGGTGGGGGTGGTGGTGGTGGTGGTTGTTGTTGTTGTTGTTTGCTTAATGGTGAAAGTAGAGAGTTCATCAAATTTGTTAAAAAAAAAAAAAAACTCTGGGAGGCTGGGGGGAACCTAGAAATGCTCAACAGCAACCCGGGCTTAAAGAACCCCACTTTCCTTTTAGGTAGCTCAAGGGAGCTGCCAACCTGTGTGCTCCCCACTGGGGGTCAGCCCTGCAACCTGCAGAGACCCACCAGAGTTATTAGCTTATTGCAAGTAGGGCACGCCAATGATAGCCAGTGTCTTTCCTTAAAGGAATCGGAGGCTGAATTTATTACTATGCCAACAATCATATTCCTAAGACCCTGCTGCTCAACTTCTGGCTCATCTTCCTTTTTTTTTCCTTTTGTTAAGGGTGTGTGTATGTGTGCACGTGTGTGTATGTGTGTGTGGCAGTTCCTGCACACGTGCTCCCTTGAGCATGTACGTGCCTATGGAAGCTGGCAGTCAATACTTTTCTTACATTCCACCTTACTGTTTTTGAATTTTTATTTTTAATCAGACACCAGAGACCTCACATCTCCTGGACCTGGAGTTGTGAGCCACCTGAGAGGAGTGTGGGGAATCGAACGCAGGTCCCTCTGGAGGAGTGACATGCGCTGTTAACCGCTGAGCCTTAAGGTATTTTTATTTTTGTTATTTATGTGTTTATGTCTGCCTGAGTATATGCCATATGTGTGGAGGTTCCTACAAAGGTCAGAACAGGGTGTTGCATCCTTTGGAGCTCATTCCGGGTGGCTGTAAGCTGACCAATATAGATTGTGGCAACTGAACTCTCCTCTGAAAGAGCAGCAAGGACCCCCGCACCCCTGCTGCTGCCTTTTGTCCAAAACAGGAGTTTTCTGTGTAGCTTTGGGTGTCCTGGAACTTGCTCTGTAGACCAGGCTGGCCCCGAACTAAGATCTGCCTGCTTCTGCTTCCCAAGCACCAGGATTACAGGTGTCAGTTATGACAGGTCAGCACCATGCACCTCAGGATAGCACACCCTGGGGGGACGGCAACATCATCTTTTCTAGAATGGCTACCAAAATGCACTTCTGGCCTGCTTCTAGCCAGAAGGAAATACCAGACAAACCCAGACCATAAGGAAAGCATCCAAACAACTGACCATACACTCCGAATATGTCAGGAATGTAAAGGAACTGAGGAACCACTCACTCCAGGCACTAAAGAGGCGCAACAGGTAAATACAACCTGCAAGCTGACATCTGTTGTTACTAACAGTTTTGCACCAACGCATTCTGATTTGAGTAATTAGTCTCTGGCTGTATGAAGCAATACTTTGCTGTTAGGAAATACAGACTAGCTAGAAGTACCATGCCTGCAGTTTACTCTGAAATTTTTTTCTTTTTTTTTTTTTTAAATAAGGTATATATCCAAGCACGTACATGTACATATTTGTACACACAATATCCTTTATGTGTACACGGGAGTAGGGGTGGTGTTAGAGACCAAGGAGGAGAAAGTGCAGGACAACTAGGGTAAGCTTCTGCATGAGGCTTCTTTACGCTGCACCGCTCTTCTGTGAAATTCTATCAACGTTACCATTATTCCAAGAACTCACAATGGAAAACAAGACTCCTGGCACCTGGAGATCAATTATAGATTTGTTTCTAGTCACAAGAATCTACACTGTATGCATGACACATCTTAGGGCTCAAATTTCATTTGCTATTGTTTCCATGTTTTGTAACATGAAAGTACAAGCTTTGAGCAGGACCTGCAGGCCACACCACAGCAGCCTAGAAACCCAAAGATACCATCTACAGCACAGCCCTTCTTTTCAGTCAGGGTGAAAAGTTCCTTCTGGGTTCTGAATGTGTTCAGGAGATCAGGGGAAAGTCAAGAGTTTTAAGGATTTATTTTGAATAAAGTCACAATACCTATACTAGCCGTCTCCTTTGAATGGTAGAAGAGAGAGTGGAGGGAACTTGGTTCAAGAGATCAAAGAAAAGGGGACAATTTGGGGGTCTGTGTTCAAATCTTTTCTTTAGCTAAAATGCCCTGATAACTGGCATCTGACAGCGCTCCTGAGGTCTCACAATCCCATGGGTCTTCTTTTTCCTGCCTCCATTCATCGTTCCAGACACAGGCCGACTCTCTCCATGGAGCTTCCTTACACCCAGACCAAAAATTCCCCATACCCATGAAAGACAAGGATCGGTATCTGTCCTGTTTAACTGTGTACAGGCCTGTGTGTATCCGTGTGCATGTGCGCATGTGCCTATCTCAGAAAGGGATCACAGACGGGTCCATTTCTTCTATTTTATATTCCCTCACAACAACGAGTATTTGTCCACTATGGCTTAATACAGAAGCTGTAAAGCTCAGCCAAACGACAAAACGTGAGCAAACCGCCACGGAACTGCCTAGACATGACCCCGGAGAAGGGGTTCTGCTGGTGCACCTGTCGTGTGCCCAGCACACACAATTCATATATGTACAGCATCTCTCTTCAGTGGGAATTCACGTACACTAACTCACTTCCTCTCACTGGTGCGATGGATCCGCGGCTCTCTGGCTACTCGCTGTCGGTCTGTCGTCGCTGCGTGTTTACGGACCTCCCCCTATATTACTCGTTTTATTTTTTTTTCCCCAATCAGTATATTTTCTGATATACATTAAGGTAGTAATGACCAGGTTCTCTGCTTCTTATGCTTCAAAGTTTGCCTTTTTTTTTTCCTGATCGTAAAATGAGCAAGTGCCTGTTGCTGAATGAACTTGAAAATGTGTGGGGAGGGTGGGGAGACATTGGAGGGAATAAACCCCGGCCACAATCAGTTGTAACAGTGCAGTAATGTACACATGGTTTACAAGAGATGAAGACGGCTGCGTATGGGTTCCTGTCTTCCTCTGTCTACGAGGCTGTCTTCCATATCCTTAAATGTTAACCTACAGTACTACTTCTAATGACTACCTGTATTTCCCATTGCACAGATGGAACACAGCTGATTTAATCCTCTATCTTCCGAAAAATGGATGGCTGAGATTCTAATTGCCCCCCCCCCTTCGTCCCAATAACTGCTGGTTGCCGTCTAAACACTTGCCTTAATCAGGGTACAGGACGGTCCAATGATAGTCATGTCACCATGGTTTAGCCAGTAAGATACAAAGGGGGATAGCAGGGCCCTGGTGGGGTGTTCTGAAGATGCAGGCACAGATGGCACATAGGGGTCCTCTCCTGCTCCCCTCTTCCCTAAACCTCAATGGAGCAGCAATCTTAAGATCATGGCGGAGAGCAACAGGCTTAGTAGGAAGGGCTCCACGAAAATGCTGACAGAAACCCCAAGCCTGGTGACTTGGTGAGGCCTTCCCTCCTGTGACTGACTGCCTTTCTCCCAGAGAGGGAGAGGTTAAACTCCTACCTTACTCAAGCAACCTAGTGTCTTCTGTCGTCTACAGCTAAAGGCCTGGAAAGAGGAAACGGTCTGGGGCCGACTCACCCCGCACAGTTTCCACACTAAGGCAAGGACTCATACACACCACAATTTTCTACAGATATTTAGTCTAATTCTGCAGAGAGGAGTCCTGAGCAAGACAGCTGTGGGGCCTCTCTTCTTTAGGGAGGACTGACTAGCCCAGGGCTCGGGGGCTCCTATCAAGAATCCCACAGAGAACCAGCTGGGCCCATTTGTTTATTTTTTGGTGTTCTTTCAGCTCCAGGGCAAAGAGAAAACTGGCTATAGCTGGCCCAAGCCAATCTCGTAAGCGTCCATGTTGCTAGGGCTGCTGGGCTCACTCACATCCGCTGGAACAGTCAGCCAGGAGCAGCATATCTGACTAGAAGCAGCCTCGAGGCTCCAGTCCCTTATTCAATAGGGACAACTGGTTTGGTTTTGAGCTCTGCAGAGAGGCTTCAGATTCCACGGAAGTCATTAGTGCTAGAGGCACAGTCCAGACGCCCAGGAGGGGTCCTCGGGCGCCATGAGAATCTTGACAGTATGAGACTGCCCCATATGGACAGGCTGGCCCAGGATTACTCATTCTCACTGTTACTGGGTGAAAGCCTTGATGTGGTTTACAAGAGTTGAGTGGGAGCGACCATTAGAAAAGCTGCTTCCCTTCTCATGAGCGTGTGTGGGCGGGGCAGGGGGCGGGGAGGGGGCGAGGCACAGTGCTGCCCGTTGACAGCAATGTACAGAGTGTTATGTGGTCCTGATGCAGACGTGGCCAAGAGTTAGCTGGACTGCCAGCTCAGGGCAGTCTAAACCAGATGACAGCATGTCAGCCCACTGCTTACCATGTTATCTAAAAATGTTCAAGTTACCTCAAGTGGCAAGAACAGAATGTTCAAGGCAACTCTATTGTTCTCGGGTGAGGAACTACCCTGTGTGGGGGTTCCACGGCAGCGTGGGAGGGAGGGACTTGTCTCAGAACCAGTGTGGCCAGTTCATCTGCATCCACTGACTGCTGACAGTTGAACTAACTTTGAGAATCAGCTTAATTTTCTGTCACAGTGGGAAAAGAAGCAAGAAGTTGTTTTTCTTTCTTTCTTTTTTTTTTTTTTTTTTGGTGTGTCTGAATGCTTCATGCTGTGTCCGTCATCTGTCCATCTGAAAACTGAAGACTGTCTTTGTCCCAGCTTAGCTGTCTAAAGCATGTTGTCAAGAGTATCTGGGTTTAAATATTTCACCAGAACAACAGAGGTGGGAGAAACTGGTTAGGGGCAGATTTTCCTTGCTCCTGGTAAGTTTCAGTTTCATCAGCAACAGGTGTTTTGAGGAGCTGAACTTGCTTAAAAGTCAAGGTGGAATGGGGCCCAACACCTAAAGGTTTTGCTTCCAGTCAACGGTAAGCTATGATCCTCCCATGACTACTGGAGATACTCTGGAGACTGGTAAGACACTGGATACAAGCTAGGGCTGTGTCCATCCTGTCCTGGTCAGTCTACCGTCCCTGACCACAAAGCTGCTTCCTCTCCTGGGGCACCACCCAAAGAAGCCTTTTTATTAGCCAAATAACTTGTGTGTGAGTGTGTGTGTGTGAGGGGGGTGTTCCTGTATATTTATATTACCTCCTTTTGTTCTACCAGGGCATGTTGGGGGAGGGGAAGAAGTTAGGATGAACTTTAATAAAAACAAAATTAAAATGATTAAACCTTTCATATCCTTTAGAGATAATCTCTCTTCTGCTGGCTAGTCAGACTACAGCTTGCTGCTACTGCTGCTTTTCAATTTTTTTCCCTCCCCCTAAAGAAACAAACAGAAAAAAAAAGGCTGCCTGGGGCTAGATTTTTGAAATAAATTAAATTTGTCCTCACACACACGGCAGACAGGTGTGGTGGAAACATTCTTTCCAGACATCCAGGAGGGGTGCCAGCATCCTTCTCTCAAAAGGACCTTAAACATGTGACTAGAAGACATAGCTTCCCCCCACCACTCAGAAAACCAAAAATCTAGACCTCCAAAATCCCAGTCTACATTCTTGAGTAAAGAAAGGGCCAGAGAAAACAGCAGGGTATGGCACAAATCTCTCTGGTCTTATGTGTTCCGAGGAAGTCTTCAGATCTGCCCGAGGTCTGGGCACATAGCCACCAAGGAATAAAGTGGCTGCCTGTCATGGGTAGGTCCCTTCGTGGAAGTCAGAGGTGGGTTATCAGGCATCCAAATGTGATAACGACCTCAGGTCACGTGGCCTTGGAGACACTAAGAGGGTGAAGTGTTTAAAAAATAATAAATAAATAAAATACTGCCTGGCTTTAGGGTTTACAATATCAGTGACATGAAATCCTGACCTGGAAAACACGTACGAAGCATCAGATCCCACGATGTTCTGTCTGACAAGGGTGCCCATCGGAGGGGCGGCTGGCCAAGGGGTTCTTGCTGTCCTGATTTGTCGGGACCCATGTTTGCATGGAAGCAGATGACTCCCCTGCGAGGCCAAAGACAGAAGTCTTCCCCGTGCTTCACGCTTAGGCTGTGGATTCCAGCGGGGATTTTGTCTTTTGGGGTCGGGTGAGGGCTTTCCCTGGCCTGAAGCTGAGAGAGCCCCCGCGGCTGTTCTGACCCCTGATGGACATGTGTGTGGACTCCTCACTGTTCAGAGTTGACGCAAGTCCCTCTGACCTTGTAGCTCTACCATCCTCCAGGTTCCGGGTGATATGGCGCTCGGCGGCCTCCATCCTAACCCTATCTAGAAGCTTCTTTTCCTGGGGGGCTTTGGTAGACACGACCCCGACACACGGACTTAGAGACACAGGTCACATGTGTACTCTAACCTCAATGGCGGTAACTGTTTGGCTTTCTGGTGTGTTCACATCTCGACTGGCGAGAAGCCAGTCAACCCAACCTTACTCCCGTGCCCTACCTGGAACCCAGTGTTCTGCCGCATCCCCATTCCCTTGCCTGCTTCTCTGTTCCTCCAGACCAACCTCCCGTTGTGTGCAGTCCCTACTGTGGCCTCCCACTAGAGGGCTTTCCTGACCCCCTTATCTAGAACAGTTCTCTGTCAATAAGTCTCCATCTCTGGGCACCAACATCCCATATTTGTTGGGCGTTTGTCAATGAGGAAGGAAAGACCTGAGCTATATTCTCCTTCCTGGCTGGTTCTCCAGATTCCAAGCCAGTATGGCCATCTAGAAAAAAATGCCAGGGTTTGCAGGACAAAGGAGCTTGCCCTCTAGGCTTGGGTCTTGGCAGCAGAGCAAGACAGAAGAGTAGTGAGCCGAGAGCAGCCAAACATGATGAGGACGGAGGGACTAGCTCTGGTTTGTTACAGCACAGTAGGGCAACAACTGCCTACAACCATTTGTGATGTGTTTCAAAATAAATAGGATTTAAAAGTTCCCAGCACAGAGAAGGGATTCATGTTCAGAGTACACATAAGTACTTAGCACAACTATTCCATCCTTACCGGGTGCATATGGGTATCAAATTGTCTTGCCATACTCCGGGGACATGTATAATTACTGTCTCCATTAAAAGATACATATATGGCAATCCTTTTTCCTTCTCTGTTTTTCTTTTAATCTTTCTTCTTATATCTGATTTACACTCGTCGCCTGACTCGTCAACTCTTCAGCTCCTCTCTGGCCTTCTAGGATTTTTTTTCTTTTAAAATATTTCAGCCCCAACTTTAATTTTTTTGCCCCTTCGGAAGGATACGACACAAAAGGGTAAATTGCAAGAGAAGGGCCAGAGAGCCGGCGTGCTGGGTAAAGGCGCTTGCCAAACCTGCTGACCTGAGCTCGAGCCCTAAAACCTGTGCTGGAACGAGAAAACTAATGCCCACGAGTTGTCGTATGACTTCCACATGGCCTACCAATCAATCATCCATTAATTTATTTAATAGTTAAAAAAAGGGGGAAACCTTAAGTTCTCTGGGTACTTTCAACCACTGAAATCCTTTGGATGGAAGCCCAGCCTATTTATAAGACATAGAATTCTATGCCATTAACAGGTACCGAGTGCGGCAAGGCAGAAAGGGATGGTGGAGCCATCGGTCATAATCGGAACAAGAAAACCACGACCGCCAAACTTTAGCATGGATCCACCCTGCGCTGCTCAGTCTCCCAAAGTATGCATGGGCAGCCAAGAGGCAAAACCATGTCCACAACCTGTGCACGCATTAGCCAAGGATGGGTGAGGAGCCCTCAGCCAGTGCTAACGGAACCCATCTCACAGGGATCAGAATACTCCCCAGTGTGGCTGGCTGTACCTTTGGGGGACCAGGAGGAAGGCTTGAGAGGGGCCCATGAGGACAGGTGGAACAAGATTCATGGTAAGACTTACTCAGAGAACCAAGATCTGACCTGCTGCTCAGAGTTTTCGGCTTGCTTCGTTCCCTTTAAGTTAAGTCTCTGCTGCTCTGATGCCAGGGACCCATATTGAGGACAGTATGCTTACAGTGGAAAGCTGGAGAAGATCTGGTGGGACTCCCTAGCACCTTGGGAGGCCATGATCGGGGTCCCTGCCACCCTCCCTTGGCGTCTGCAGTCACCTTTGTGCTCTACTCTCTTGCCACACCCAGAGTAGCAACAGGGAAGCTGGAGAAAGTAGTGGCGGCTTATCACAGAGTTGAATGTTGCAGACTGAAATGTGTTCTTCTCACAGGCCTAAGCAGAGGTTCTAACAACCAGGGCCTCAAACCCTGCTTTTATTTGTTGTGTGTGTGTGGAGGGAGTCTTCCTATAATAATGAAGTTACAGTGAGGCCTTCAGGGTGGGCCCTAACCCATCTATGTTTTTGTGAAGAGGGTTGAAGTGCAGGGGAGATGGCTCAGAGGCTAAGATCATGCAATATTCTTCCGGAGGACCTGAGTTCGGTTCCCATCACCCACGTCAGATGACTCGCAACCAGTTATCTCTAGTTCTGGGAGATCTGGTGTCCTTTTCAGGTCTCTATAGGCAGCAGGCATGCATGTGGTAGCCATGCCCATGTGCAAGCACTCACACACACGTGGTGTACATACACATACACAGGCAGTCACATATAGACATAAAATAAAAACAAATCTTCAAGGGGGGGGCAGACTCCCACAGTTACTTATGAGGAATGTTCACACATGGAAAAAAAAAAGAGCAGGTGAGAATAAATTAAGGGAAAATCAGAATTGGCTGCTATCATATGCAAGCCAAGGAAACAAACCTGGGAGGGACCAAACTGTATAGCAATTTAGGATAAAACTGGGGACTACAACATCAGACAAGCCCACTCTGAGAAAACTGAATGCCGTCCAGTTTTTAATACTCTAATTAGCACAGAGATTAAGAGTCTTTTTAAAAAACAAACAATAAATAGCTCCTTTTATTAGAATATACACAAAAGGTCCCAAGATAGCCAAGAGACATAAAACTATAAAAAAGCCCTCAAACATCTGCCCTGAAACAAATTATCCTTACAGGGTCCTTTCAAAAATCCCTCAAAACTGCTGATGGGAAGAGATGTGAGGCTGGGGGAGAACCAGAACTAAATACCTGATGGACGGCACAGCCAGTGACAATCCATCCAAGACGCAAGCCCAACAAAATCATGGAGAATGCACCCCACATCTCAGCTGGCTCTGCTGCAAGCCTCAGTGCGCCCGACAAGGGAAGCCATGCTCTCCAGCCCAGCACCCAGATCGGTTTCTAACTTTGTGCTGAAGCAGCAGGGATCTGCTCACTACCATGAAACACTGGCAGCTGGGCTGCTAAAATACAGAAACTTAAATTTTGCTATTTAAACTTGAGTTTTAACTGAGGACCCCAAGAGTCTCTCTTGTGGCTCTCCAGGGGCCAGAGAGAGCAGCAGGCACAGAAACAGAGGCAAGGCTTACACTTATTTCAAGGCCACGGAATATCCCGATGCCTGTCTATGTTTGGGACTGGGCGGGGATCATTTGGACTGCAATCCTTATAACTGGGTCGCAGTCTGAAGGGGTTCCTTAACATCTGCACATCGAGGAAAAGTCTGAGCTATTTCAGTGGGCAGAGACCTGTGCTCTACTTCTCCACGGGACCCCTACCAAGGCTGGGAACAAGTTCCACATGGAAGGTAAAATAGCCCCGGAAATGGACACTCCGGACATCTCCCAAGGCAACACAAGTACGGATTCTTATTTCTCTTTAAAAAAAAAAAAAAAATTCCCTGGAGCAACAAAGAAGGTGTTAAATGCATAGGCTGGAATGGGGGTCAACACAGGAAGAGCCTGGATGCATGCTGGGCAGCTCAAGGGGACCCCTGCTTCCTGTCTTGGGTCCTGACATTATAAGGTCCCTCCCTTCCATTGAAATCCAAGGACGGGAGCCTCCCAACCCTCAACCTAGCAAAAGCACTTCTAACAGACAGCTCTCCATGTCCGCCTCAGGAACAAGTTGCAAATTTTCAAGTGCCTTAGACAGTCCTTGTCCATGAGCCATGAAAGATAAAGTTTCACTAAAGTAACGCTTAGTGAGAAACAACACTACAGGCTCTTCTGGGGATGCCTGTGTCTCTGAGCTACGATCACCTACCTGGACTCTCCAGGAAGTTTGGGTACATCACGGCAGCATCAACACGCACCCCACTAAGCCTCACCTAACTCGAGTAACCACCATGAGGCGGAGAGTCCCCAAGCCCCGTTTCCTCTCTTCTTGAGGTCACTTGGTATCATCATCCTAGTAGAGAAAAGCCACAGTGTTGTGGCTCTCAGAGTGGGCCCACTGCTGGCCACAAGGGCACGCAAACGGTATATCCCTCAAGAGGAAGGTATAAAGGAGACACAGCCAAGGACAGGCTAAGCTGCCGTCTGTTTGCCTTTATGAACTAACACAAAAAAGCCCAATCAACCCATGGAAAAAATCAAGTAAGGAAATAAAATAAAAAGTAAAAATGAAAAGCAATAATAATGTTGCAGAGGAAGTAGAGACGAACGGGTGAGAACTTTTCATAACCTAAGACAACTGAGGCCAAGAAAAGTTTTACAGAGGGAGGGGCCCTGGTTCAGGAGCACAGGTTAGGTGAGGCAGGAAGCTGCGGACCCTGGAACCACTATACCCAGGTGACATTCCTGGTGATGTCACACACTCTCCAGAGGGGACCCTTCCAGGCCAGGACTATGTGGCAACATTGAAGCAGCCCCCTGCCCATGTCCACCTTCTAACAGATCAAATTATTAGCATATTTTTCAGAGAGCCAGCAGAAAAGTTTAATTGCCCCTAATTACCTAGATCAAGAAGGTTCCTGGATAATGGCTCTCAGAATTTTCTGGCCTGATATTGACGTAATTTCCCTGACTCCAGCTTCATTATACCCTCAACTTACAGACAAGAGCCTCTCCAAGGTGCCTTTCCACCAGACACCGACACCCAGGGGCCACCGCTAACAGGAAGCTCTCCTGTAAGGAGTCCGAACATTGGTTTTCATGGAGCTGGGATGCGTGTGAGTGTACGCGCGGCTGCATGTGTGCGTGGGCGATGGTGGGGGCTGGGGACGCCAGCACATACTCAGAGGAAGGTCTGACAGAAGGAATATGTAATCAGAAGCCATCACAATTACAAATGTAAATGAGCAGGCAATTGGCACTGACCTTTGTAGATTGTTAGAGGACTAATTAAGGCAAATCAAGAACTCAGTTCCAACAGAAAAACAAGACCGAGTGCACCCTAAGAACGACTCCTGGCCTCCACAGAGGTAGGTGGGTGCAGAAAGCACCAGAATCAGAGGAGAACCAAACCACTAGTGCTTTGTACCCACAACAGAAAACTAGCTCTGTGAACAAAAGCCAGGAGAGATTTATTTCTTGCCATGCTGTGAAGCGATTTGGCTAAGAATCCCAGTTAATGGACGTCACCAGTTGAGCTCTTGCCTTGGGCCTGGTGCTGTTTGATGCCACATAAACAGATCCCTTCCGAGAAACCGCCAGTGGTGCAGAGGAATAAAATTCTGCATCCAACGTGGATATTTGGAAAGGCGAAAGGAAAACGTTTCTTTGGGAACAACGAGCCATATTTGATTCTGTAAACCTGGGTCTGCACTGCCCTCTCTGCTTCTGTTGATGCAGTCTGTCCCTCTGTAAAGAGTCTTTCTAAAATACATCTCAACATCTACAGTCTTTGTCTGCATCGACCGTATTTACAATAGAAATCCTGTTAGTGTCATTCTTCCAACACCCAGACACACGGCCACCTCGATTTTGTTTGCCCCTTGACACTTAACTTTTTGACTTAGGCATGCTTCAGCCCAGGGCTTTCCCAGACCCTGTCAACAAAGACCTAAGAAAAAAGGAAGAGAGGGGGGGGGGAGAGGGAGAGAGAGGGAGAGAGAGGGAGAGAGAGAGAGAGAGAGAGAGAGAGGGAGAGAG
>NW_021604632.1:6825925-6891804 GCF_004785775.1 Grammomys surdaster
AGAGAGAGAGAGAGAGAGAGAGAGAGAGAGAGAGAGAGAGAGAGAGAACAAGGTATGTGGTTTTTATCTTTGGAGTAAGGTTAGAAAGAAGACTATAACACATGATTTGGAGCCAGGTGTGGGATACACCTATATTCCCAGAACTCAGAGGTGAGTGGGAGGAAGATGATATATTCAAGACCAGCCTTGGTAACCTAGAAAGGTTGTTGGCAGCCTGGGCTATTGTAGACTACACCTTGAACAAACAGCTTGCTATGCATAGTGATGCATGCCTATAATCCCAGCACTTGAGAAGCAGAGGCAGGAGGATTCTTGCAAGTTCAAGGCCAGCCTTGTCTAGATAATGAATTCCAGGACAGTCAGGGCTTCATAGAGAGGCTTAGCCTCAGAAATACAACTAACTGACTAAAGGATTTAGCCTGCCTGCCTGTTGACCTACGGTTAAGGCACTGAAGAGAAGCAGGACCACTTGAGAAACAGTGGCCCACCAACTCACACCCTGTGGCAGGACCTGCATGATTGAAGTCTCACCCTGAGACCACTTGTGGGCTATGAAGCCATCACAACAGATGTCAATGTCAACTATTACCAGAAAAGTTCTAAAGGATGAAGAAACATCTTCATGCATTCCTGCACGTCTGCCCCTTTCTTGGACCAACAGGTTCTCAGCAGCAGTAGACCAGTGAGCTACACAACATACAGACTTGGAAGAAGTGTCATTTCCTGGGAGGAAGTCCCCTCGTGAGTTCACTCCAGCAGCCCTTCGTAGCAAGGCAGACTCCTGACCACTGTAGAAGGTACTTGGGATGACAGTATGGGGGGCTCACAAAGCAAAAAAGTGACCCCGTAAGGCTTGTGCACATGGCTCCGTGGGACACAGACCACAGGAGAGAAACAAGGAGACAGAATGACAGAGTTGAACCAGATCACAGGATGCTAGCCACAACCTCCAAGCTGCTGGACCAACTAATGACCATCTGGCTTGGGATTAGGGTAAGCAGGAACCTGCAAGGGGCTCACAGGTTTCCTAACGTTTCATGTGGCATGTGAATGACACTTCTTGCTTGAGGGTCATGTCCTGGTCTTTCTCTTAATGAGGACGGAACGAGGAGTGCCAACAAGGTCTGTGTTTACAAATCTGAAGCTGACAATCCTAAATATCTTGGTTCTACTGAGCCCAGAGAGTCTCTTTTCTTAAAGACACCCTTTCAAGTTTTTAAGAGCGAATCCCCTGGGGAGAAGGAGGCTATGTTTCAAGATGTGTTTCTCCTACAGAGGCTTCTAAAACAGAACCGGGTTCCTGTTAATGTCAGTGTATTACTTAATCATCTGTCCCTTTGTCATCAGCGGAGGATGAACTTCACTGGAGCCTGTGTGCGGGAGGAAGCAGGGTAGGGAGGGAACGGCTAGAGCAGCAACACAACACACAATGACTAGAGGCCAAAGGCAACGCCAAAGGATTTGGAAATTTGGAAAAGGAAGTCTATCAACCTGGTTCAAGCTGCTCATATACTTAGGGTGTGTGTGTGTGGGGGGGGGATTAATACACAATAAATTAAAGGAAATGCAGAAGGCAGCATGTAAGAAAGACATTCTGGAGCAGACGGCATAAAGTGGCATCTCACACTAGAAAGTGGGTTGGGGGTTGTGGGGTATGTGGTCTGCTCCATTCCACAGACCAGAGTGAGATAGCAGCTGTATGCTATTCAGTTTGAGGCACTAAACTTGACTAATGAAAAAGGGGGCTCTGAGTGGGAAGAACTTAAGAGGGAGAGGGACCTAGAGGCAGACATTGGTGGAAAGAGAAAATTCTGTGAAATGCTCGCATGGTGTAATACTGGGGAAGGAACAGGTTAGGAGCATATAAAGGCTTAAAGACTCTGGTGGGACCAGGGACCCCACAGCCAGGGGACACAACGACCTCAGGCTTTCAGGACAGGAGTGTCCACAAGTGCCCATTCTCACCGTAGCTCCTCAGAGTACACACCTGTGGTAGGATAGGGTCAGACAAGATCAGGAGCCTTGCAGATTTAAGAGTTAAAACTCCAACCAGGAAAGCATCTACCTGGAAACACATGGTAAGAGACAACACCTCCCAGGCCTACAAGGGACAGCCATTATTATCCTGGCCCCTGCCAACTACAGCACATCCCTGCAACTTCCCATCGTGGGAGAAGATGCTTTTCACAGAGATGGGAAACCTTGACTGTCCCAGCCGGAGAAAAAAATGCCCACCTGGAGGCCTGTGAGTGTGCCCTGTCATGCCCACCTGGAGGCCTGTGAGTGCGCCCTGTCTTGCCGGAATGGCAGTTTTGTTTGGAAAGAGAAGACGGCCAGGGAGCCATAGGATGATCCTGACAGGAGGCAGTGAACTCTGGGGCTTTGGAGGGGCTTAGTGAGATGTTTCTGAGAGGAAACTAAGCTGGGGGTGGGGGGAAGGGGGAGGAAGACTGAGCATGGAGCACTTGGAGATTAGGAAATGTCTGTTGGGTAAGCCATGAATTAATCATGAGTACCTAGGAAAGCAAGCAGGGAAAACAAAAAGTTGTACAAGAAGGTAAATGAAATTACGAAACTCTACAAGGCTCAGCTGTGATTAATATTTATAGAGTTATCATCATGAAAATACTGAATATTAATATCACCCCCAATTATGATTTCATCCTAACAGGAGATGGGGAAGGGGGAGGAGGGGGTCTGCCAGGGGGATGAGGGTACACACAGGAAAAAGGCTACGGGAGCTGAGATGAGGCGCAGTGCCCGCTGGGATGCGTGTGCACCAAGTGTCACTACAGCTGTGGCAGGGTAAGCACACATAGGGGACTGTGGGGGGCACTGTGTATATCTGGAGGGGAGGTGTGTGGGAGAGAGCCTGGGCACATGTGACTACAGTATGCATGCTATGGCATGTGTTGTGTAGTATGTTGGTAGCATGTGTGTGTATGCACACGGGGCAGATGTGGGTCTGACGTTTATGTGTTGGGGATTTAAGGGCGCTTGCTCATATGTGTGTGTGTAGGGGTCTGTGTGTGTGTGTGTGTGTGTGTGTGCGCGCGCGCATGCGTGAATGCAGGCATGTATGAGCAGGTCGGAACGGGAGGGTTTACAGAGCAGCACGCAGGGGAAGGTCCTTGTCGTGCAGCCAGAAACACCAGTGTTCAAGAAATAACAGAAACATGCTGAGAAACGTAGAGATAAACCAAATAGGGAAGCAGCTACAAGTTGAGCCACCAGTGGACCCAACTAGGGTCCAATACCCACTGGCATCCTAAGGACCAGAGAACCATGGGTGTGCATCAATAGCCGTCAGGAGAAGCATCCTCCTCCTAGAGAGAAACAACCAGGGAGGGAAAGAGAAGGGGTTGGACTCGGCCATTTTTTTCCTCCTAAGGTGTATATAATTTTCACCACTGAAAACTATCCGAATGCATGCTTGATCTTACAGTTCACAATGAACAATTCACAGAAGTGACTGGCTGAGGAGCTACCATAGGAGGTGAAGGGTAAGTAACAGCCGGAAAGCTCATGTGTGGTTATATCATCATAGGAAGGGCAGGTTTAAAAAAAAAAAAAGCAAATGAATTTTGGGAAACTGACCAAGAGGTGGGGCCACTGGGACATCTAAGGACATCTTGGAGCATGTGTGGCCATACCAACAGGCTAAAGTTTTAAGGAGCCAGGGGCTGAGGACCAGGGTACAAAACCCACCGGCATCCTGAGGACCAAGAACCATGGACATGCATCGACAACTGTCAGGAGAAGCATCTTCCTCCTCTCTCCTAGAGAGAAACAACCTGGGAGTGAAGGAAGAGACCTCACTGGGAGTGTGGGGAGCACAACCCTTTCACTAACTCGTAGGAAGACGCAGAAGGCCCCTGGCTCTCCTCACAGGCTGGCTTAGTTATAGGGGGAACCGGTGACAGAATGTGACAGAGATAGCCTGCAAAGATTTTTTTTTCTTTCAAAAATCATGAGGATTTCCTTAGAAAGTAATAATGAGGAAAGTCTAACTTGACAGGGTTTCTTTTTTGCTTCTGAGACGAGAGGTCTTGTTGTATACCCAGGGCCTGGCCTAGAACTACTGGTAAAGTCTCTGCTCTGCCAGGATTACAAGCCTGAACTACCAGGCCTGTCTTGCTTAATTGTTCTGAAAGAAACAAGTGACCATCTTGTATTGCCAAGTTAAGAGACAGGACTGAAAGACTAAAAATATTTTTTTTTTTTAAAAAAAGAGGAGTTAATCCTACCAAGTGAGGTCCCATTAGGAATGAGGGCTACGTGGGAGAAAGGGAGAGAGAAAAGGTTTCTATAGATGAGGAGATAGGAAGGCAAGAAACAGCGTACTACACAGGGTCACAATCCAGAGGTAGTGGCAAGCCCAGAACCCTGTACCAGCAGGACAACGAGGCCCTTTCAAATACAACTAAGGGTCCCTGTAATAGATGTTAGCGTCAACGTTCTCTGGAGTTCGGTTCTGAAGCCCTGGCTTTGGAGCCAGAAACTACTCCGAATGCACGGGCAAGGCTCACAAGTAGCATCTACCGGGGCAGTGTGCAGCAGTCACGGAATCCAGAGTGTATGCTGGAGGAACACGGGGACTGGGCGTGGGAGATCTGCTGTGGGTTATGCTTCCAGAGTAAGATGTCTGTGAGTTCCCTATGGTTGAACACATGACTAGCGAAAGGTGGTTCTTAAAAAGAAACCAATCCAAACTCCTTCCATCCAGGAGGCGCCACGGACAGACAGAAGGAACAGCCGCGTTGGTAATAAGCTAAGCATACCCACAGTGGAAGCCTTCAGGAGGCTCCCTCCCTGCAAAGCCCACCACGGGCTCCACCACGTGTTCGTGACAGGTCTTACCTGGGTCAGTGGAGGGGCACCGGCGGATGGTGAAGATCTGGCCCAGGTCTTCATCCTCCTCCGGGAGGCCCTTCTGCAGCCGCTGCAGCTTGCGCAGGCTCTCACTGCGCTGGTGCTTCATGGAGCGCACGTGCTGGATGAGGTTAAGCTTGGCCTTGGTGGAGTAGTTGCACAGGACACAGTGGTAGTAGCAGCCCTCGCCCTCCACGCCGCTCTCATGCTGCTGCAGGTGCTGCAGGGATAGAGGAGAGGGACACTGCCTTAGTCGGACATTCAAACGCATCGAGGCACAAGCCAGTCCTGGACTGCATGGGGCACAGGGAGGCATGTGTCAGCTAGGAAACATGGGACATGATGGCTATTGATGAGGCTCCTTATCTGGGGTATTTCATTTTCCCCAGTGTCTTCTCTGAAAGCACGTACAGGGTTAAACAGCATATAGATAGATAGATAGATAGATAGATAGATAGATAGATAGATAGACAGACAGATAGATATTAGATATAAATATACCTGGCCCTGCCACATGGTCCACCCCAGGTAGCTTTTTCCATGGTGCCTGTTAACAGTATTCATTAACAGGGCCTTCCCAGCATTACACAAATATAAAAGGCTCACCCTTCCATATCCCAGAGTGGAGGTGGGCAAACTGTGGCCCGAGATCAAACCTGACCCACTCACTGTCTGTTTTCATCAATAAAGTTTTATTAGAACAGAGCTAGGCCAGCTGACAAACATATAACATATAGACCTTTTGGAAGCATTAGAGTTGAACAACAGTCAAACAACACAAAAGACTAAAAAAATTACCATCTGACCTTCACGGACAACACGCCGCTGCCCACCCCCCCCCCATCCCTGCTCTGGTGACAGTTCATTGTCTACCCACCTGTAAAGTACCCTGGGTTGGTCATGCATAATCAAAGTACACATCTGGCCATTTTCATAATAAAAACAGCTCAATTATTTTTTTCAGTATTTACAGGGACAGATGTGGCTCCATTGGTAGGTGCTTGTCTAGCGTATATGAAGTGGGTTTAGAGAGCAGTGATATACAGCTGTAATCCTAGCACTCAGGAGGTAGGGGTAGCGGGGTCAGAGGTTAAAGGTCATCCCTGGCTACATAGTGAGTTTGGGGCAAAATAGGCTACATAAGACTATTTAGGGGAAAAAGAAGTTTTAAAATTAAAATTAATCTAGCTGAGCATGGTGGTGCATACCTATATATAATCCTACCACCTGGTGGCTGAGAAGCAGGAAGATCAGAAGTTCAAGTCCAGCCTGGTCTATTTAGTGAGTTCAAGCCTCAAAACTAAAACCAAGCCAGATGTGCAATGTGGAAAGGTCGTGAGGTTCGTCACTGGTCAGTGTCACTGGGCCCAATTAGGTTTCTATTTTGATTGGCAGATACAACACTGACTCCAGAGCGTGCAAGCCCCAGGGCCAAGAGGAAGCAGAGCACGGGTGGGTGAGAGCACGCGCACAAGAACAGTGTGTGTCACAGAACCAGTCCACGGAAGCCAACCTGCTGCACTGGTGAGACTGACAGGCATCCAAGAGCAGAATTCGCCACGTTCTCCGATCTCCTGGGAGGAAATGGGGAAACCCGGGTGGCTACTAAACAGGTTACTGATTTGCTCCTAGTGTAGAAAGGGCATGTCTTACTTACTTCAGACTATTCTGACAGGAGGAGGGAGTTTATCCATTCAGTGTACACCAAAGCAAGCAAACAGTCCCCAGAGCTAAGAGTGGCTAATCTCAAGTAACCCAGCTACAGACAGAGAAAGAGCGAGAACCCAGCTCGCCTCCCCTACGCCACACAGGCGGCATCACAGAAGAAGGAGTAGAGATGATGTAAAGGCCTCATGTGCTTCGAGTGACTGATGGACCGTCCCTTTTGCTCCTCCTTCCCCTTTCAAGTCTGGTCACCGGGGCCTGGACAAGCAAAAGTCTCGGGATGGCCTTGCGACAAAAGTCTCCTTCCTGACTCCAAGGGGCCTGTGCAATGTCCACTCCTTGATGGTGGTTTCTGATCCTGTGGGGAAGAGGAGGGATAATTTCCCTCATCCAGCTAGTGAGGCAAGGCATGGCAGAGCCACAGTGCTCAGAACACTGTGTACTTCCTGAGACTGAGTGGCTGCAAAAGCACATCCTAGCTGATGACACTGCCCCGGGGCTCCTGTGTTCCCAGGCTCACATCTTATGTCCACTTGGGAAGTCGGGAAAATCCAAAAAGTTCACACATGCTCAGATAGAGAAATAGGAGTGTACCAACAAGGTACTGTAGCAAGTTTACTAGAATGGGTAGAGGCCTTCCATTACGAGAATTAACTGAAGCTGTGGAAAAAAAAGAAAACAAGAAAGAAAAAAAAAACAAAAATTAAAACTGTGCCTACCTGCAGGTACAAATGCAGAGGGCATCACAGGCACTGAATGCTCACTGCTCAAAAATGGAAAATTCAACTCTTGTCAAATGTACCATTTGGAGGGGTCGGGGTAGGCCGTGAGAGTCCTTGCAAGCAATGTTTTCTCCAGAGCAATTCCACAGCCAGGAGTCAGAAGAACCTTCAAGAGCTTCATAGGAAATGCAACTAACAATAAGAACATTCTGGAGATAAACTGCTATGTGTTTCTCTCCCCCCCCCCATTGTTTATCTTCAGTGTCCCTCCTCTGAGACAAGACTCAGCAAAAGACTGAGAAAGGGTCTGAAACAAGACAATGTTTTTTGGGGGGAGGGAGGTCACACCTTAAAGAGGAGGAGGGTCTGGAGCAGCCATTCTCCAAAGCTTCTTGAAAAACCTAGACTTTCTAGTGGGATCTTCCTGGGACTGGTGTGGGTGTGACCTGGGACTGGGATCAGGGGATCATAGAAACTGCTAACCTGCCTGGGTCACAGAAACTAAAAATAATGCTTATTAAAGTCTCAATTAAAGCTGAGTGAATAAAAGCTAACAGAAACAACAAAAACAAAACAAAACCAAAAACACCCAACCATGGTCCAGAGTGTCACATTTTGTCAAGAGATTTTGCTAGCATCACCATCTAGCCAGATTCACAAAGCCTAAACCCGTACTGTTCCCCAGGTAAGAGGATGTCCTTGCAGTAATGCACTGAGTTTGAAACACTGTATCATAAGGCGGAGCTGAGGGTGCTATCCTAGCTGGCTGGGGCTCCTAAGTCTCTGAGCCAGAAGAGAAAGCTAAGACCTAAAGAGTCCAACAGGAACTGAGAAGTTGAATTGTCTTTCTGTCCTTAAATCCAGGGGCTCTTGGATGTCCAGGCCTCGTATGTCTTGAACAGAAATAAACATTATGCTGGGAGCTCTTGCTTAAAAAAAAAAAAATGGTAAGAAGATATTTCAGAACCATTCTGTTCACTAGTTCATGTTGGTAATTGACAACCTGCAGCACTGCCCCCAGTTTTCGCTTTTGTCGGCCATTGGAGGACCATTTTGGAGAAGGAAATGGCCACCCATCACAAATCACGCAGGAAAGAATAAAAGGAAACAGGGAGACCTGAGCCACAGTCCCATCTACTGATAGTAAAAGGGCAAACACACACACACACACACACACACACACACACACACACACACGCACTCACATGAGCATGCACGGCGAGCACGTCTTCCCCCTCCCTCGCCCCCACCCAGTTTCAGATCTCCAAATGTCCACTTTTCTTTTCACAACCTGGGCCTGCTGTTGCTTACCTGCATGTGACAAGCCCCGTACTTACTCCTGTTACTTCTTGTATGTCCAACCTGAAGTCAACAAGGACCCAGGGCCTGCAGCAGACTGACTGCTGTCTGAGCCTCACACAACATCCAGTGACTCCCCAGCCGTCAGTGTGTCCACCCCTTGGCCCAGATGTCCAGATTCTGTCTTCCTCTCACTAGGGGCACTGCCTCTCCCCAGAACCCCACTCTGGGAACCTGCCCTGATGCAAGGCATAAGGGGAGGGTGGGGCCTGAGACAGAAGAGGACTCCATGGGGCAAGTCAGGCAGCCAAGGACATGCCTTCCCTGCAGAAGAGCAGAGATGTTTTCATTTGGAGAAGGAGGGAGAATAATTTGTTCCTGACCCAGCTAATTAGAATACCCTCAATTGGGATCACAATGTATTTAATTAAATTCACTGTAATATATGATGAATCCACCAAGGCACAAATCCCACTGGTGCACTCAATAACAAAGCTACCTCCCTTTCAGGCTTCTTGCTCTCCTAGCCAGGCAGGAAATTTTTTCTCCCACGAAAATCCTGAATTCCCCGACGGATGTTCTGTCTCTCTCCTCGAGTTCTCCCGTTGGGGCGGAGGGGACCCGAGTTTTGTTTAATACTCCCCCCCCCCCAACTCCTCCTTGTCAGGTCACATGGGTGGTTTGAACAGAACTGAGCAAGAGCTTCTGCTGCACTGAGTGTGCGCTGTTATGATCCCCTGGGACTCAGGGGATGATGGCAGTGGAGTCCATTTGTTGGCATTTGTTTGGGTTTGAGTCTAAGTATCTACAACCCCTGAAGCTTCAAAACAACCCTTAACAACAGGGAACTCACAAGATAACAGCAACAGCACCAGTGGCACTCATTCAGAGCATCTGCCAGAGGCTAAGGGACAAGACCCCTTCGGTTCTAATAATGCCACTGTATGACTGTGACACTCAGACTCTGAAATCCAGGTGCCTCTTAGCACCCTGTAGAAAACGGCACAGAGCGCAAAGGACTACTGCGGTAAGGTGACCAACCAGAAAATTCAAAGTCGCCCAGCTAATGATGAACAGGGAAACCCAGGACCACCTAACCTTTCTGGGCCCAGCAGCCTCTAGCAGCAGCCTTGAATGCCAGGAAAGCTCTCCTTGATTTCCTCCGAGTCCCACTTGTTAGAGAGTTCTCTACAGGAGCTGGGGGTGTAGCTCAGCAGTAGAATACTCTCCTAACAAGAGACCAGGGCTCTGTTTTAATCCCGGGCACCACAAAGAATGAGCAGGTGACTGGGTGAATGGGCGGGTGGACAGATTGGAAACTGCGTGAATGAACTGGTGGATGAAGTGGGTGGACGGATGGATTCCCAGTAAAATGCATGAATGAATGGGTGAATGGAATGAATGGGTGAACGGGTGTGTGGGTGGGTGGGTGGGTAGGAGGATGGATGGAGGGATGGTATACCGCATGAATGGATGATGGGTGGTGGGTTGGGAAGGTGGGCAGATGAATGGTAAACTGTATGAATGAAAAGTGCAAAAAGACTTAGAAGCACCGCAAAGGCAGGGTGGCTTACAACGGAAGACTCTTCTGGGAGGGAAGAGGCAAGTACCCAGTGTGACTCATACTTGGAAGCAGAAAAGGTCTACCTATCTCTGACTTCTCTAAAAGACCACCAGGCAGCCATGGAAGACCAGGTGGGCATCATGGTGAGCCACTGGAAATGGGACTAGCATGTGCCAGCTAGCTGGCAGCCCATGCTGAACATATAGGGTGTGGTTCTTCATGTGACTCCATCTGATAATAATTCCTGGCTCGCTGTGCTCTAAAATGCCCATCCCATCCACAGGGAGCACATCCCAGCCACAGGGAGCACATCCCAGCCACAGGGAGCACATCCCAGCCACAGGGAGCACAATGTTCTTCACATGGGAACACCCGAGGTCCTGCACCTGTCTCCATGACTTGACTTGGGTCAAGAATGAGAGCTCTCCCCACAGAAAGATGCCCTTGACAATGAGCCTGGTACATCATAGTGTGCCTACAAAACTCAAAGTAGTATTTAAAGAAGGGAGGACTGGAGACCAGGCTGCCGCACGCACTGTGGGAGTCTACCCATTGATATGTTGTACGAGCTCACCCGGCCGAACGTGGAAAGCCAAAGAGGGCTCGTTAGAAAATAATTCGTCATGGAAGAAAAAAATATATATATATGTTCCTGTTACTTCTTTCCCAGGAAAACTAACCAACTTCTGTCAGAGAACATTGATTTCTATAAATTTGGAGAGCCCCCGGCTACCTCCTCCTACTCAGCAAAAGGAAACTTCTAACATCTGGTTCTTCATGCATGGGATGTAAAATATTGATCAGGCTTGGTCATGGCTGCCCCTTTAAAGTAAAAATGGACACAGCACGCACACATGCACATGCACGCTCATGCACGCGCGCACACACACACACACACACACACACAATTCACAATAGATGGGTCCTGGGGGAGTAACACCTGTTATTATCAGCACACCCCGAAACACCCTCTCATCACACTTCAGAATACATACCATGTAACTCTATTTTGAGGGTAAAAAAAGAAAAATGGCAAAGCTCTCTGATGGGCGTGGTAGCCCCAGGCATCCCATCCCACTGAATCAACTAAGCCAGGGAACCCCAATCTTGCTCACTGAAGAATAAACCTCATGGTGGGATGTCCCCACTCCTCCTAGTCATCTGCTGGGTTCTGAAGAGCACCTCAGTAAAGGCAGATGAGGGGGAGCCTGGAACTTCTTTCCATCTACAAAGCTGGAGGCTCCCCAATGGGAGAGGGGGGCTCTTATGGAACAGCCCCCTGGAAGAACAGAGCACTAATGACAACATACCAAGGGCTTCGGTACTAGGGTGAAGTGGAGGTATAGTGTTAAAATCTCCCCGGAAAATCAGATGGGAGGTAACTGGGAACATGTACGGGAGCCCAACTTAGCTTGAAAATGCTCCAACACTGAAAGCAGAAGCTGGGAGGTACAGGACAGCAGACTCCTGTTCCGGAAGGACTCCAATTCTGAGAGAGGTCATGTGACTGTCCTCAGGTCTCTCAGCGCTCATAAGACAGAGAGGACCTGAACCTGGGACATGATTCCAAGAGCCTACTGTTGGGCTCAGTCCCCATTGGAAGAGTCATTCTGGAACAAGAGACTCCCCAGGCCCAGACAGTCACCTTGAGCACGGATAAAGAAAGCCCTATCAGATGGGATGCATCCAGGGGTGAGGGCGGTTAATTTTTTTTTAATCAGTGAGGTTGAGTTAGTCTCAGACTGAATGTCACATTTTCGGCATGACGCGTGAAAGGTCAACCTAAATATATACATATTTCCTGTTTAATCTTGGCTTTTCATCCACTGGTGCCCTCGTCCTTGGCGAATGCTAATTTAGCCCTATTTCACCGTAGGAGCCCCGCAGACACCGTAAGATATGATTTATAAGGGAAAAAAAAAAGCAAAAGAAGTAAAAATGGTCCCTAGATCAATGGTCTGGGTGGCTCTGCCCTGGTTTCTGGTTTCTAGGCCAGGCTCCTCACGCCCCAGAACAAGCCTCCAGAGTGCTCCTCTTGTTTCCAAACTCCAGGATCCAGGCTGAGATTCCCGACTGCCGAAACTCTCCCCTATGTGAACACCACGTGGTCCCTAAATCTCAGTATTAGTAACCTTCTGCCAGACACTAAATCCTAAGAGAAAAATAACTACGTAATTGTTACGAAAATCTGTCAACTATCAGCCTGGGCGAGGAATATTCTGGAAAATAAAAAAAAGCACAAATATGGATGCTTGGGGCATACCCGTACCTTAGCATAAAGTCCACGCACCTTTCCCTGTGAGGAAAATTCTAAAATGATGGATCCTAACAAGGCTAACACTGGACTGACCATCCTTCAGAAAATGCCTACGGCCCCAGGCCCTGGAACTGACAACCTTTACCGGGACAAAATTCTGACAATTGTGGCCTCCTCAGATCACTGAGATCCCCAGCCCTCAAAGATATAAGCCATCATGCAAAAGTAAGAGTCACAGTACTGTTCTGCTCCTCGTCAATCTACTGTTGATAATGCTGGCTCCAGGATGCACTGTGGCTGAACACTGGTCCAGCAGGAGATCCTCACTGTGAGCCTGAGAGGCATCAGTTTCCTCAGTAACCGAACCTCCTCATCCCACAGCTGGGGGAACTCAATGGTATGATGCATATAAAACATTTATTAATGACACCTGATACACAGTTGGTTTTCATAATAATCAAGGCTACTGTTGCTTGCGTTACTCTTCAAACTCGTTAATCTTTAGAGTTAAAAACTTAATGTTTCCCTCAGTGCAACAAAGGTCCATGCCTCCCTGGATCCTTAAAGGGGAGGCCAAAGTCAACAGTGAAGAAACTGCAACACACAGAGCTTACGCTGTGGTCGGGAGAGCCTGGACACGTGTGACTTCCTCCTACTGAAGAGATGCCCCCTGTTTACTGGAAGTGCCTTACCCAGAAAACCTTGTTGCTGGGGTAGGTAGCCCTGACCCTTGTCACATGTTCTGTTGGGACCCTTTGTCTATTGGGATGCTGAGATGGTGAAAATCAAGGGTCCTGTTCTTAATAGAGTCTGTGGCTAACCCGGGTGAGGACAGAGAGGGTGTGGCTTAGATGGTGTGGCTGGGAGGCACACTTCCCTCTCTCCTAACTACACTCTGCGGGGTTCACTTATTCGTATCTCTGACGCCATGAA
The DNA here is from genome assembly GCF_004785775.1 of Grammomys surdaster. NCBI lineage: Eukaryota > Metazoa > Chordata > Mammalia > Rodentia > Muridae > Grammomys > Grammomys surdaster. The sequence continues at coordinate 6,839,238 of NW_021604632.1, forward strand.
AATCCACACAGCAGAGGCAAGGAGAATGGCTGCCTGGTGGTCCAAACAGATGCTGTGGCTCCATCTGTAAAGTGCCATCATGTTACACGTGCTATGCCTTCGCAGAGACCATTGATCAAGCCGTGTGAGAAGCCCTAAGTGAAAATCCTTTGGAAGAATGTGAGGGGCTGTCTGAACACTCGGCACTGCTGTGATCATTGCACGGTGAGCCCGGATCCTGCCTCATCACACCTGACAGGTGGGTGCCACACCACAGGCCTGGATGTTTGTGATGCAGCTAGTGTTTCTAGCTCAGTGACTCTCCAACGTGGGTGGCACTGATCAAGAGCATCTGTGGGGCAGATGCAGTTGTTATACCTTGAGTTACCAGGGCGCCTTCCAAGGGGTTGTAAATCAGCCAGAATCTAAAATCTGATGCTGATGCTAAGGCTATGGCCTGAACAGCAATCACCAGAGGGAAAACAAAACAAAACAAACAAACAAAAGAAGAAACCCTGGTTAGAAAACATGGAGACACTCCATAGTAGGGAGGGAAACCTCCAAGGCCTCAAATCTCTGTACTCTCCCATTTTCCTAAAGGGAATTTTGGATTCTCGAAGAGCATGTCGGATAAATCACGCAAGACCTGCCCACAAGAATTCACTTCCTTTGATGAAAAAGTCACTGGAAGCAGTTGTCCACTGCTGGCCTGCTTCTCATACTCCCTAAAAGTCACAACTGGTTCTATTCATCTTCCTCTTGCCCTTCGCACCACTAGTCTAAAGTTTCCTGGGCCAGTGGAAGGGACCTTGACTGGTGACAGCTAAGCGGATGGCGTGGCCAGTTTCCTCCTCTGTTCTGCCTTCCTGCTAGGGGCACACCCACCCAGAAGCTCTTTGGAACTGAGCCCACAGTGACTCTCAACCAAATAGGACAAAAAGAAGGGTCTTTAAGACACCACCACCCACCATGCTCTTCAACTTCCTGGATGCTGCTGCTGAGGACACGAATTTGGTACTCAAACTTGGGGCCTCCTCCCAAGCTCCCAGAACTTGCTGCCAGGTAATGATTGCCATCTTCCTGATGTGAGAAGCCAGGGGCTACCAGCATGCCAGAGACCAGGGATACGGAACATTCAGGGAGTTAACTTACTGAGAAAGACGTGATTCTGTGATTCTTTCTTTCTTTCTTTTTTTTTTTTTTTAATTTCTCCCTTGAAAGGGGAAAATAGGAACAGGACAGAGAGAAACCTGACCCTGACAGATTTGGCAGGGATCCTCCTGTCCACTGTTAATAGCCTATCCTCTCTCCTCAAAGTCCACTGCTTTTGCTGAAGGTGGAAGAGAACAGGAAGGGGGGACAGGAAAGCAACAAGGTAAAAGAAAGTTGTCTATAGGAAATAGATTTGAGTGTCTGCCAAGAGACCAAGACACAGCCATCTGCAGACGGGATGGCCACGTGGCAAGAGGGGCCGTTTTCGTGAACCATGACATGGCTAGTTTCTCCGCTCTGCTTTCAGGCCCCCCACCCACCCCCAATAAATAACGCAGACAAACACCCTGCGCACCGAGCTCCCCCTCCCCCCAGGTCTCATTAAAAGCCGATATTGCTGGCCTCGAGACGGAGAGCTCAGCATGGATTTTACTGAACGTTAAATCAACCAGCGAGCGCAGCCAGCAAACTCTGTGGCACTTTAACTTTAAATAATGCAATAATTATTGAATTTCCTTTTTATAACTGAAGTGCTGGAATGTAAACAATGGGGCTGTAATTGCAGGAAGGGGGGATCAATAGAGGCAATCGTTTTCAGCCATGTTAATTGTAAATACAATTGCTCCAAGATGTCAGCCGTGTTCTTCTTGCTTCCAGAATCATCCTAACGGATGACAGAGTCCAACTTTCCCATTACAGCTGTTCGTTCCTTTAAGAGGTTCTCAATCAGGTCTGATCAACCTGTCAAGATAATGCATGGAGTAAGTAAGACTCTTCCAAACACAGGCTCCCAATCAATAGCCGGGACCGGCTTAATGAGGTGGGGCTAAGGCCCAGAGGGAGGGAACAGCCCCCCAGCTTGTGCCTAGGTTTGGCAGCCTGGCTTCCTAGCATGGTCCTGATAAACAGATCAGCCCTTAATGAGGACATTAGTTATGCATGCTTCAGCAAGCAGCGAGGCACCCATCCCTTGGGACAGACGGACAGAAAGCAAAATAGATTAACAGAAAACAATATGGTGCCAAATTAGGTCTAACTGAAGACTTTTCCCTCCTTCTCCTGCTTCTCTTAATTGTCCAGCGGAGTGGAGGACATCGATTAGTCACTCCACTGGGCATGAGCTCAAAGATGCGAGCATCTCCTTGGCTGGGGGAATCTCTAGGAGTCTGCTGGCTTCCCTTGACTGGACTGTCCCTGAGGATTAGCACCCTCTCGACCTCAGTAGCATTTAAAGTTCACAGGGGGCCTCTCACTGAAGGGCCTCAGTACCGTCCAGTAGACACGGAAGACAAGACTGAATCCTGAAGTCCGATGGCCACACGGAGAGCTAACTGCCACTCCTTGAGGCTGAGGTCCAGCTTTGGTCTTCAGGATGGTTGCTCCTCATGAAAGTTGAGAGTTGTCAAAGACATTGCTCGGGGCCCAGGATCTCACAAAGTGAACGGATGCTGGGGGAGCCTGAATCCTCACAAAGATAACGAGGAAGGTACACTCAAGAGTCTGGAGAGGCCATTCTTTACTCCTGGCCCAGTCTTTGAGAAGGAGCCATTAAAGGGAGGTCCCTCCAGGAACATTTCTTTACCCAGGGATGCTTGGCTTACAGCCCACACTCTCTAAGAGTAGCTGCAGGCTGCCGGCCACAACGTTCCTGGGAAACTTTGGACTTGGAGATTCTTAGGCTCTGTCCAAGTCAACAGGAGCTCTGAAGGGGAAACCTGGACACATGGGTTTCAGCAAACTCTCCAGGTGATTCATAGATAAGGTTGTGTGGTGACCATGACAGGTCAGGTAAGGCAAGGTTCCAATACAGGGAACCTTTCATGTGATTGAGTGGTGGCCAATTGATTCTCCATTAGAAACAGTTCGGTACCCAAGATCTATCTAAGAGGGTACATATGTGCATTGGGATTTGGCTCAGAGTAGAAGCTACACAGTCCAATCCATAACCTACCTGCTATGGAATGTAAAGTCTCTGTGGAAAAAAAAATAAGACCAAAAGAATATCCACTACTCTGTATCAAAGCATCCACTTATTAAATGAAGATCATGGGATTGGTCATACTACCGAACTCCAAACTGTAACAGGCGCACCATCTGGTTGAAAATTATAATAATGCATAAGGTTTGGAAAGGCGTCTGGGGTACATGGATGCTTATAACAATGAAACAAAACCAAAAACAAAACATAACAAACAAACCATACTCCTCTGGAATGGCCAAGCCTGTGCACTTTACAGAGGCCCAGCTCTCCAGCCTCCCCTTTGGGACCTGCATTATTCCAGAAGCAGTTTTTGTGTCTGGCTCATCACACTGGGCAACCAATATGGCTGGCTCCTCTGACACCCAGCGAACAGCATCTCTGGAGCTGGACCTAAGTCCTATCTTCCGTCTTCTTCCTTCAGTCCAGCTTCAGATCCATGGGAGGTCCTTAAACCTTGGTGGCTGATGGTCTGAGTGAATGAGGAAAATCCTTTCCCACTCCGTCTGAAGCTTGGCCTTTGGTGTGCTTGTGGAGCCCTATCTAATGGAGTCTTAAATCCGTCTCAGATTTCAGCTCTGTGTGTCGCATAAAAGCAGATCCATTGGCAGTTCCTAATTCACCCACCAATCTCCACTTTCTGGTTTTGGTGACTTTCCCTGTCCTGCCAGGTACTTTCTTCACATGCTAAAATGCCACAAGAATCAAAAGGCAGGGTGAGGATGACAATGATGATGACGATGACGATGGTGTCTTCTAGGGGTCCTTCCCCATCATAGCTGAGCAATTTTTGTCTCTTTCGTTCTGGGTTCCAGGGCTGAGGGAATCCCCATTAGGACCCGCCAGGCACCAGCCTTTGAACCTCACTGGGCTACACCACCCCTACTGAACTAGAAGGTTGGGGACTGGAGAAAACAAATGTTTGCTAATATTTACTACTTGTTTACATGCTATTTTATGACAGGAGATAATGACTTTAAGTGGCTGTACCTAGTGACCTCATTTTCTTAGTGTACAGATCACAAGACAGCATTCCCCCCGTCCTTTCCCTCCAGATAGACAGAATGTTCCAGGCTCGGGGACGTCTGAGTGGTCACAGATGTCCCAGCCTCCCATTTCTTCTATATATACACCTAGCTGTGTTCTTCTGACGGCCTTCTGTGTTTCCTGAGACAGTGGCTGGTCACTGCGTTCTGTTGTTAAGGGGAAACTAGGTGCCCGACTTGGACACACACAGCGGGAAGGGGCACGAAAGTCAGCAAGTGAGGGCAGCCTCCACGGTCACCTCTTGGGGAGCATCTCAAGCTGTGGGAACCCTAAATAGGTGTGGGCAGAGCCCGCCACACCTTTACAGAAAAAGATACTCCCATCCGTCCATCAGTGGCAATCATGAAAGGGCTAATAAGGTCAATGGACACCACGATGCTGCTCAGAGACCGGACGGATGGTAGAGTGCACAGTGCATGTCTCTCCCCGGTTCTCATGAGTGAAGAGAGTCACACACAACCTTTCTTCTCCACAGAGGTGTCATCCCTAGACAACATCAGCTGCTCCTGCTTGGCTGTCCTCATATCTGTCTGTGGCTGAGGACTTGTCTGACCCTCCAAGACTCTCAACTCTCTTGAAGAACCCATGGATGGTTTGCCCTCCTCCATTTCCAAATTCTAGGACCTGCGAGGGGTGAGAGGGGAACACGCCCCACGGGGGTTCCAAAGTCCATCACTGCTGAATGTTATCTTTCACCTCTCAGCTATGTCCCCAGCCTTCTGCCTGGCTGGCCAGCTCTACCCAAAGCAGTCCCTCTCCTAGGGGATGCCCAAGCATCCTGGGCCTAAACCTCTGTGACAGGATTCTGCTCTCAAGCCCTCAGTGAAATGAGACCCAAGGACAAACTTGCCAGCAAAACAGTTTTTAAACTTATCTTTAATGTAATTCTATTATTTTATGTGTATATAAATGTATGTATGCCCCTGAAGACAGAAGAGGGTATAAATCCCCTGAAATCAGAGTTACAGGCGCTTGTGAGCCACATGATGTGGGTGCTGGATACTGAACCAGTGTCCTCTGGAAGAGTGGCAAGGCCTGCGTAACCACTGAGCCATTTCTCCAGCCCCAGGAAACTTATTTTTAAGTGGTGATACACAGGAAGGCTTTGCTGAGTCTAATCCAACATTAATCCAGATATCCTCTCCTCAGAGACATGCACTCGCTCTTCTGACAGGCCAAGAAATAAGACTAGGCCTGCAAAAGGCCAGGGAGCCTGCTGAGGCAGGGGCATCTCTTTGGAGAGTCCACAAACCCTGCTACAATGTATCCCAGACAGTTCCCATCACTGAAATGCAAATTCACTGGAGCAAAATGGTAGTAAAGTTTGTGGAGGAGAAAAGAAAGAAAAGGGAGATAGGGCCAGAGAGAGGGTAGCTGAGACACGACCCTCAAGAAAGCTTCCGGGAGCTGCAACACATACCAGCCAGACGTTCCTACCAGAAAGGGACATGGGGACATGTGAACTCAAGCCTTTCCTGGACCATGTCAGTAGTAAGGTGCTGCCAATCAAGAACTGCCATGTTTCTAAAATCTCTCGGATTAGTGGCATTTCATAGGCTTAAAGGTTTAAATCTTGAAACCTTCAAATGTTAGAGCCAAGGGCCTGTAGAGGTAAAATAACCGAATGCCAGGGGAACCAACATCCAGTCCCAGCTTTGGTCACAGTCATAGTTTGAGTTTGTTTTGGGAGTTTTAGTACCCAGGGTTGGCCTCAAAACTCATGGCAATCCTCCTGCCTCAGCCTTCCAAGTACTAGGATCACTATTTTTTTTTGGGGGGGGGGGTGAAGTGGTAATTCTCTCAGCCTTAGTACCCACTCCTCTCGTCTCTTCACATCCCTTTTCCTGTTTTCCTCACGCTTCTGACCACTCACCAAAACAAGAGAGAATATTCTCTGTCCTCGACAAGCTATTTTCATTATTCTCTCTGGACACGTTGTGCACTGGCTTTCGCCTTTTCCTCCTGCACATGCTTCTGTTTCCAGCACAGCTACCGTCCGTTGTATGCATCTCATTTCTATCTACAGTGAGACCTTCCCATATGGAGTCTCAGTCTGGAAGGCTCCGCACACCTCTCCCTGTTGCTCAGGATCCCTGAAGTCTGCTTTGTGGATGTGGAACGGACACTGGGAGGCCTCTGAAGGCAGGAACCATGCACCCGTCTACTCTGAGCTCAATACACAGAACCCAGATCTGCTCACAGTGAGAACAGGGGAGAATATGGTGGCCTCTGGCACCCAGTGGCATCTTCCAGTATAAATGGAGGAACAGCAACACCACGTGCCACAAGGCTGGAGGGAGGCGGTCACTCATAAATGCTAAAGCAAAATGAAAGCCGCGGTCAGCAGATGGCGGTGACCGGTTTGAACAGGAGGCTCAAAAAGCCTACCTACCCTCATTGGCTAATTTCACAGAGGTGGGCCCCGAGTCCACATTGTGATGAGTTAATTACTCAGTCACCCACTCACCTACCTTAATGGTGAAAACATCTGGTTGCCAGGGAAAACCCTGTTAGAAGGACCGGCTTGCCTCTGGGCGTGAGCGAGTCCTGCAGGTGCCGGCTGCGCTCCTCCGAGCCAACGTGACTCATGAGATGACACAAATCGCCACTGGGCTTTGTTATTATGTGACCTTCATCAAGTCACCCTCCCGGCCCATTTCGGCAGTGCTTAGGCCCTACCTTACGGCGTCATCTCGATGATGGACTTCGGCTAGTGATGACCCGGGAGCACTTTGTCTTGGCAAACAGCTCTATTACTTAACATTTAGAATAATACCCATGGTTTCAGGTTGAGAAAGCGTTCTGATTTTAGCAAAGCCGAAGGCTGCAGGCACTCACTAATGAGCAGGGGGGTGCCCTTACCACGGCAACATTGAAAACTACTCAGTCTCCGGAACAAAATGGCTAGCCGCGTTATCACCACAGGGCTGAGGCAGGGTTAGTTACCATGAAACCAGGGTCATTGCATTCAACATCCAGTAAGCAAATTCTTCAGATCACAGGGATAAACCAAAGCCAGTCAAGCTGATACCAAATGCATTTTAAGGATGCTGTGAGTGGCATAATGTCTAATCCACAGTTTCCCCGGAATTCATTAAAACAAGCCTCTAAGAAGCCTCATTTCGTATCATTCTGACCAGAAAACTCCATAAGTGCCTAGAGGACAAACACCTCAGAGGCTGGGGCTATCATACCTCTGTCACGGTCACCCAGTTCTGGCACTGCAATAGAGCTGAGGTAGACTGGAATGAGAAGATCATTCATTACGTGTACCAATAAAACTTTATGTATAAAAGACAAGTGGCTAGCTTGCTTTTCCTCCTCTGAGGGTAATACACTTCTACTGATCTGAAACTGAACACTTTACCTAGTCCTGTGAAAATCCACAAAAGCCTGGTTTCAAAGAAGGCAGGAGGCCGTGCACCTCTGTCTGTCTCTGCCACACGCATGGACACACACACACACACACACACACACACACGAGTAAGTTACTTCTAACGTTCAAACCTTAATAAGGGCAAGGCTTGAAAACTTTCTATAAAAATGAGCTGTTGGAAACCGAAGGCAAACGCCTAGTCAAGATGATTCAGCTCTGAATTACAAAATGGCTTCAGAATAATTAAGCGGCATCCCTTGGTTTTCAATGTAAGAGCTTCCGTGTAAACGTGCCCTGGGTCATATGATCTTCAAGTTTTGCATATCCTTCTATAACCCAAATGGGAAAAGGGTGAAGACTGGACATTTATTCTGAGCTGAGCAACAGCTGAAAACAGACTCCATATTTATCAAACCTACGATCCAATAAACAGCAAATATAGACACCTCCGATGCTCTCCAGGAGCCGAGAGCAGAGCAGGTTTTATACAGCCAAGGGAGCACAGGTGGAAGGTGACACCTGGGTGACTGTCAAGTCTGCATGTCTCCCTACAACCCATGCTGGTGCCTCCCAAGCACCTCCTGAGAGCAGAAGGCTGGGGAAGATCTTGAAAGCTAGGAACGAGTGGTCTGAAAGTCTAGACTTAGAAAAGTCATCGCACACACATTTTAATGATATCAAAACACAAAGTCACCAGCCCTAAAATGGTTTCCAGGAGTCTGTCCATCCCACACTGGGACTGATTCTTAGGGGATAGGGGACCAGGGAGAAGCCTGATGATATCCTTATTCAGTCTGATGGACAGCAGTGAAGGCAAACGGGCAACAGATGGGAACCCCATGTATGAGTGACATGAGACCCTCGATGTTAAGGATTTTTGAACATTATAAAATCTGTCAACTTCCTAGGTGATCATGACTTTTTCTGCCTCGAAAAGGGCAGAAGAACGGAAGGAAAGAGGAAAAGGACAAAAGAACTAAGAGGACAGCAGAAAGGCTGCACCCCCATACTCCTTCTTATCAGAAGAGGCAGGCGCTGTTCACCCCCTCGGTTACCCATGTCAAACCCCTGCAGCCCCTCTGGGCACTGAATATGTAGCCCTGCACTGTACCATATGCAAAGACTGTGAGGCCGGCAAATGGGGGCCACGGAATGTCCTGGTTCAACATCTTGTCATATGGTTCAGCATCTGTCACACGGCACTGTGTTATACTTGGGACGATCCAGTACAAGGTCATCCAGAAAACCGCCGTGTTTCTGCTTCACCTGCACTCTGCTTGGAAAGCCAAGCCGGCCTCACTAGACTCTCGTGGCAAGGGAGTTACTGGCAAATGTGGTTGTCGAGGGGGAAGCCAACTTAATCCTGCCTCGAGAGTTAATATTTGTTAATTGGTAGGAAAACGGTAAAATTAATGAGGACATTAACATAGCTATTTAAAAAAAACAGCCCCCGTGTTCCACCCATTGTACCACATGGAACTATCAGGAAGTAATTGAGGGAAAAGGACAGCGTCAATTCTCAATTATCTGCATGAATGAAGTGCTCAGTGACACGGATAACCCAAGTCATTTACATTTGGATTTAGAAAGTAACATCTTTTTCCTTCAGAAAAGTTACCTTCCTAATTACAGTCTGTTGGATACCATGTTGCAATCAGTTTACTCTCTCTCTACCTGAGGAGAAAGTCCCTGGAGGAGGTAGGCAAACTGCCTCAGGCTCAACACAGATGAGCCCAAGCAGATAAGGGGCCACCAGCCCCTCCTATGGGGGAGGGGGCAGCAGAGTCACCATCTAGCCACATGTGACTATTTGGACGTCCGGTATGTTGAATACCATTTAAAGTTACTATCCTCAGTCACAGTGGTCACATTTCAAAATGCTCAACCGCTACAAGTGTCAAGGGACTGAGGGACTACCACACTGGATGGGCAGGCTTCTGTAGCTACAGAAGTTGCAACAGGCAACACTCAAGTCTGGATGGAGGGCAATCTCTAGCTACCTGGATTGGGCTAAAAGCTGAGGGAGAGGGCGTGCAAAGCAGAAGACGGAAGAGGCTGCACTATCGCTGCGACAGAAACAAAAGGAAATTGTAACACTGGCCACTGGCCGTTCTCAGCTAGTTTTAATTTCAAGCCTGGTAATGGAGGCGATGTCTGGGGAATAACGAGAAAAAAAATAAGCATTTCCACTCTAAGTGAAATGGGCTTTTTAATTAACAAAGCAGAAAATGAGCGGGAAAGGTCGAGGTTGGGAAAGCCTGACTTTAAGCAGGCAAGTGCCCCTGGTGCCTGCCCCTGGCCACACGGCCTGAACACTGGCTGGAGGAGAACCGAGGGGGAGCTCTCCGCCCTGCCAAAGCCTCACTCTGGTAGCTGCCCGCTCAGGTGCCACTGGGAGTCCTGTCAGGCCCGGTGTCACTTAACATCCTCATTAATTATCTTGAAAGAAGAGGGTTAGTAAACAGCGAGTTAATTAAATTCTCAGATGATGCTAATTTGGGAGGCTTTAGAAAGACTGGCAAGGGCAGAGGCAATATAAAGGGGACCTGGATGGGTTAGGAATATGAGTTTAGCATAGCTAAACAAATGCCACTTTAAAGGAGTCTCCTGGAAGCATCAAACAGGTCTAAAATGACACTCTGGTCGGAGGGCTGGGCGGGGAGGGGGGTGGGCGGGGGAGGGAGATGGCCACGCTATCAATGAAACTTCTAAGGCGTGTAATCAGAATGTGAGTAAGAAGGCTTTTAAAAACATTTAATAAAAATGTTTATGGGCCTGCCCTTGGAAAGGGAGTCCAGGAGGCCACCAGCATTTAACAGCTCACCGTCCCTCAGACGTGGTCATGGTGGCATCCACTTCTACCTCCTGCCTTAAACCCATTAAATGTTTCTAAAACCAGCATGCCCCGCGTGGCTCTGTTTCTTTGATTTTAGCTTTGCAGGCTGCAATCCGTTTATATTTACAGAAGAGTCACCAGATAGTTCCAGGTTCCCCATATGCTCTGCGCACAGCTTCCTCTAGTGGTAATGCCATCTGTCTTAACACCTAGGGTATCTGTCAGGTAACAAAGGGAGCCTGGTACCTGATGCTACTGAACCCAGCCTGCTCGGTTTCTCCACTCACACCTGTGATCTAAATCAGGACCTCACATGGCACTGGGCTGTATGTATGTCCCTGAATTCCATGGCCCCGATACTTTTGAAGGGTGCTAGTCAGGAACTTAGGTAGCACCTCTGGTGAGGGTAGGAAGGGGCAGGGAGGCTTTTGTCTTATTTCCCTATGACATGGATACTACAGATCATCGGACAGAATAACTCTGAAGGCATGCACCTTGCCCATGGCATCTGGGGTACTTAGTCTTCAGTCAACTTGCTTGGATTAAGAGACACCTAGAAAGTTAGCAAGCACACATCTTCCTGTGCCTGTGTGAAGGCAATTAGATCCTGAGGGCTCTGACTTAATCAACAGACGCTTCCCTTGACAGAGTCACGGTATGGTGGCACTTGCAGGAGGTGATGTGTACTGTTCTGCCTCACACTGGTTCCAGAATCATGGGGCCAATGACCCCACCTGACCACAGAAACCATGAGCCATACATGTACGTAATTCAACTCTCAAGTTTGTTTCTACCAAGCATTTGGTCACCGGGGTGAGGAAAGGGATCCATTCAACATCCCACCGTGAGAAAGAATCTAAGACCACTCACCAAGAGTGACCTCGACCTTCATTGCTTGGCTGAGATAGCATCAGCCCGATTTCTCACCGGGAAGTCACTCTTTTGAAGGACTCTCCTACACTTTTCATTAAAATCGATATGTCCCACCCAGACTTCTGGGGAAGGGAGTGAATCGACACACTCTGGTTATCGTGTTAGCAAACAAATATATCTTGTAACAGAGGTTAGTTTCTCTTCGCACTAATGTATCTCACTGAGAGGTCTACCTAAAAGAAGCCAGAGTTTGTTGTCTCTGTTTTGAATTCTTGGATTCTCTAGTTCTCATGAGGGGCTCCATGGTAGAGCAGCAAGGGCCCCTTGAGCGTGCAAACACTAACTCACTTAGTCCGTACAGCAGCCTGATACATATGCTGTCCCAGCACTCGAATGATCCGCCCCAAGTGGCAAGTGGGAAGTCTGTGTTAACATGGGTACGAAGGGAGAGATGCAGGTTTGAACAAGAGTTCTCAACCTTCCTAAATGCTGCAACCCTTTAATACAGTTGTAGGGGCCCCCCCCCCAGCCATACCAAAATTATTTTCATTCCTACTTCGTAACTGTAGTTTTGCTATGTAGGGGACTTGTAATGTAAAACTCTATGTTTTCCAATGGTCTTGGGCGACCTCTGTGAAAGGGTCATGTGATCCCAAAGGGGTTGAGACCCACAGGTTGAGAAACGATGCTCTAGAAACTCTGTTTGCTCTCTGGAGGCTATCTGTTATCCTGCACCAAAACTCAAGGAGACGCACATCTGTCACGGCAATCATCTGGAGGCTGAGGCAGGAGGACTGCAAATCCAAGGCTACTCTAGGCTGTACCAGTTATCATCAGTCTAGCCTGGGCTCCAAAGTAAGACTCTATCACAAAACAAACAAACAGAGTTCAAGGCCTTCAAAATAGAGCAACACGTGGTCAAGTGACAGGATCTAAAGGCTAAAAACGCCTCACAAAACAAAGAGACTCTGGTGAGTTCCAACAGAGGCAAGCCCTCATGTAGCTTCTTAAGAGCTGGGCCAAGGAACCCTCTGGCCACTGGTCTAAGGGATGCTCATTGCATGTCACGGGGACAAATAGGCCTCTCCACCAATCACATAGAAGTTTTCCACTATGAGGGAGCACCGGAGCGGTCATGACCACGATACACATAGGTCTGCAAAAGTGACAGCCAGAAAGAGGATAGAACCTAGTGATGCCCCTGAGCTCTGAAGCTTGCTAATAACGATATGTCATCTTGTTTAATCTTGACTGTTCAATGTTGGATCGTCTACAAAGAGACAGAAAGTAAGCCCCTCCTAGAAAAGAAGAACAGAAGCAGATGCTTGGGAGAGAACCGCCATATTCTCCCAACTAGGTCATGACCACCATTCTTTGCCACAAGAGGAGGTGACAAGAGAAAGGCACCAAGTCACATGCATTCCCCTGACACCATGTTGACCCTCTTCTGAGCCTTGAGCAGAGGAGATCTCTCATAAACACCCAGTATCTTAGCTGTCAACACAGTAAGTGAAACTGTCCCAAATCAGCAATGGTTGGATTCTGCCCAAAACTATCCAATGAGCTAGATGATATCAGGGAAACCTCGTCTCAAGGCAGAAGAACCTCAGACGGAATTTTAAAGGGCGCATGGGCTGATCATCCCAGATCCAATACGCTCTTAAAAAAAAAAAAAAAAAAGTTGAACGTTGACGTAACAGCACAACTGGAAAATCCCACATTGGACCTCATGTAGTAAATCACAGTTAATACAGTGGTGCACTAAAAATACCATATGGAGTTACTAAAATATGTGTGTGTGTGTGTGTGTGCGTGTGTGTGTGCGTGTGTGTGTGTGTGTAACAAATCAGTTTCAGGCTTAGACATGGTCCCACCACAAGATAGGTCAGATATTTCATTATGTATATACGAACACTCTGACAAAATTCCAAAATTGCCAACATGTCTGGGTCCCAAGCATTTTGGATAGAGGACACTTCTCCGTGTGTCCATTTTCTAAGCTGTGGAGGAGGGTTGCAAACGGCAGTGAGCTTGGAGTCACCAAACACAACTCGAAAGACTCAGCACCCCAGAGCTCTTAGAAATCACCAAAGACTGACAGTGTAGTCTCGCTGCTCCGCCATCCTGTGCTTCCAATGTTTCACCTAACCCTAAGGAAAGCAGCATGTGCTTTCTGAATTTCCAAGATCAACAAAACCTACAAATCATGGCCTGGACTACAAGACAAAAAATTCAGTCATCAGGCATTGCAAGTGCTTACAGAAGGTAGCCAGGAATGACGAGGGTGACACCTGCGTTCACTGAGCGGAAAGAGGGACCAGCTACCTTTCCCCTGAGTCTTTATCTCCCCTCTTTCTACCCAAATTTAGAAACAACTGTCATTTCCACTACTCAGCTAGAAGACCAAGGGACTATCAAACGTGAATGGCATTTGCTTTCGTCTCTCAGGATCTCCTTGTGAACAATCTGGGGATGAGAGAGGCTAATTAGGGTGTCCGAATGTGTCTCTGTCGTCAGGAAGGTTGGTCCAGAGGATGCTGGTCAGGAACCAAAGTCAACCTGCAGGCAAATCACTGCTGTGAGATCCAGCTGTCTTTAGACGTCCCTTCAAGGCATTCCTAATAGATCTCGACAGACACAGAAGGCGTTGCCCATCAACTCCACAGTCTATAAAAGTTACAGGGGATAAATCAGAACACGTAAACAGGTGATGAGGAAAAGGGCCGGCTGGGTTTTGTTGTCTTAAAGACAGGGTCTTACTCTAGATCCCAGACTGGTCTAGAACTCACTGTGTAGTCCAGGCTGGCTCCAGACTTGAAGCAATCCTCCTGACTCACTCTCCCAAGTTCTGAGATTACAGGAGTGAGCCACCGTGGCTCACCTTAAAAACACGACTAAATGATGGCTGGTGAGGGTTCTTAGGCTTTGTCGCCCGCCAGTACCAAACTAAATAATTAAGAGGGTTGTGTTTAGGCCCGAGACAAGGTAAACTAATGAAGCAAGAACAGACCTAAGACATGATATGTGAGCCTTGCTGGATGCCGTGGGATGGACAGGTGGACTCTCTGGCACAGCAACCTGAGGCCGATAACTAAGGCTGAAAAACAAATAGAGATTCTTGCTTCACAGCACACGCTTAAACAAACATCAGACGGGTTCAAGTGTAAAAGCACAGAAGGAGGAAGTGAACAAAAGGGACTACCCCGAGACGTGACCTTGGCACGGGACATGGCCTTGGCATGGGAGACGCATCTCCAGATTTCACCAAGGGGAAGGAAAAAAGAAAAAAAAAAAAACACAAGCAAAGATTTTACCGTAGAATAACAAGAGACAAGGGGGCATCTCAAAATGTACTATCACCAGTAAGAGACCATGAAGAACTGGAGCCTAAAACACAGAGGGAGTCCTCCCCAACACACAGAGTGTTCCCCAACCAGAGTGAGTCCTCCTCAACCAGAAAGCATCTTCTTGAAGCTTCCTACAGTACTAAAAAGTTGCAAACCACCTGAACGTCAAATGGAAGGGCAGCTAAGTAAACCCCAAGACATTCACACAGCAGCATACTCCACAGCTGTTGAATGGCCTGCCGTGGGGCCAGCAACAGGGGCGGGTGGGGAGAGGGACTTGCCATCAAGCCTGATGACCCAAGTTCAATCCCCAGGACCCACAGTGTAGAAGGAGAGAACTGATTCTTTCAAGTTGTCCTCTGACCTCCATACATGTGCCCACACACAAATAAACAGACGAATCATAAAATAATGATATTGCTGCGGAAACATATTCAGTCGCATCAAATCAAGGTCACACAGCAGGCACTGGTAGTATGCACTTGTGGTAGAGACACGAGAAGTAGTTTAAGGCTAGTCTGGGTGACATGAGAACCAGTGTCCACCTCTGCCCCCGCACCCCCCCCCAAGAAAAGGTCACACAGTATAAAACTTTGCAGATGCTAGTTACAAGTTACTTATAGAATCATTTTGATTCTGCAGAGTAACAATACCACATCTGTACCAGGAAAGACTAAATTTGCATGTCCCAGCATATTTTAAATTAAAATCACTTCGAGGTGGTGAGTTAGGGAATGGGTTTCTTTTTTGTGTGTTCCCTGAACTTCATAGCTTTTTAAAGAAGCATTTTCTAGCTAAACATGAGTAAATAAACATTTCAATATACATGTAAGTAAGTATAGGGAGCTGTTAAGTTTGTCACATTTCCGTTATAAATCAAGAGGGCTGCGGCGGGGAGGTGGGTATCCATTGAAACAACTCGATCAACAGGACAGAGGAAAACAAGGAGTTCCCCTCCTTGGGTCTTGGGGCAGCTTAACCCATCACTTCCATGGAAAGGAGCAAAACCCGGCTCGTTTCAAGGCGCCGTGAGTTCCATAGGAACTAAGGGTTTGTCTGGCCGCTTGGTGAAGGGACCGGAAGGTACCAATACAAATGTGTGTGTTAAAGGGACAAGCACAGGGGGACTTCATCAAGAAGGCCGTGTCTCACAAGGACCACCATCATCCATCACATGGGATAAGGATGTAGACTGTGATGATGCAAATGATGGAAAGGAAACCGGATGAGAAAGACACGCCCAAGGGTGCGTGACAAGGAGGGGCAGTGACATCCATCCTGACCTCCATGGGGCTACAGTGCACTACAGCTGTGAGAGTCACACCAGGGAGAAAATATGGAATGATCAATTTAAAAAAAATGTCTTTTGTTTAAAGCCAATGGCAAAATACACCCAGGACTGTGGTTTATAGACCAATGGGACCACAAGAAGGATCTTACTCTCGTGGAAGAGTTGTGATCAAGATGGAGCTGCTTCTACCTGTGGTGGTAGTGACTGACATAAGCAGTCTTTCTCACACGGGGAAGTAAGTGACCTGGAGCCAACTGTTCTCAGAAGCAGGGCTATGCAGAAGAATCTGAGGGCTGCTGTTCTGAGGTACTTGAGTGGGACACTCCTTCACAGGGTTCAGTATTTCCTAAATGACCTTCAACTGGTGGGTGCTGAGAACGCCTACTAAAAACATATTCTACCTCTCCAGTCTGTGCTCACAGAACAATCTCACAGTTGAGAAGTACGACCTATCCTTTAAAATTGTTCCCCAGTTGCTTCTGACACCCGGAATAACAGATCTGCTTTTTTAAAAACTGTGCATGCACGCTTCCGTGCGTGCATTCGTGCCTGTGTATGCGTGCGTGCGTGCGTGTGTCTGTGTGAAGGCATGCAGATTCGTATATGTGGAGGTCAGAGGACACACCTGTCATTCTTTTCTGCAACACTACCAACCTCCTTTGAATCACAGTTCAACATTGGCCTAGAGACTGGCAATTAGGCCAGACCAGTAGGAACCCTGAGGGTCGACCCTCCTGTCTCTGTCTCCCCATGTCGGGACTATAAGTGTGCGTGCACCACCACAACCAGCATTTCTGTGTGTCTTAGGCCTGAACTCAGGTCTTCAAGCTTGAAAGACAAGCGCTTTACCTGCTGAGCCACCTCGCCAGCTCCTGCTTGTAAAAATACAAACCATCGCCAAATTCTATACCACTAAGAGGAATCAGCTCTTATCAGTATCTGCCTTGGTATGTCTGGGCTATAATGCACCACAGTATTATATAAACGCAGTAATCAATACAGGCTGTGTTTTCCTACTGCACAGGGGCTGTCTTTCCCACTAAGACGTACATATGCATCATTACTTTCCACAGCTGCCCAGCGAGCTACAGCAGGGGCATGGTGTAACTGTTTTAACCAGGGCAACCAAATGGTTTACTAACTTAAAAACAAAAACTACCTGACATAAATAATGTTGTAAGAACAGCCACAGATATCAATGTCCAGAAGCCTGAAGGACCTTGCTAGATAATATGCCCACTGAATTTTACATTCTGACAGACATCAGGGGAGAAAAAAAAAATTAAATAATCCCCTTGGCCGGCCACCAACAAGGGCTCAGAGCCCCTAGAAGCCTTTATGATTAAGAGTAGGGTCAACTTGAAATAAATATTGAAGGGGAAAGTGGCCTGAGTAACTGAGTGGCTTCCTTGAGCAAAAGACAACTGAGGTCTGTATGGGGGGAGCAAAACAACCAAGAGCCCCGCCCCCTGGCCAGAGGTGGGCATCCTTGCAGAACATACAGTCATTCTCTGGGTGTTCTCTGGCTTCTGATTCAAGTGCTACTTCTAACCAGCAGTTCTCACTCCTGGTCCCTCCCCACCCTGCTTCTCCTGCTCCGCCTGCATTATTCTGAGAGAGTTGCAGGTAACAGGGCAACATCAGCAACACAGCTTCCAGAAGCTGCAGCGCCTGGGACCATGGGCAGGTGCTGCGTGGGAAACAATTATTACTTCTTTCCTGGACCCCAGGGCTAAAAAACAGACCCATTTTTCCCCCTTTCCTTCAATGGATATAAAGTATTTCTCAGAAGCAGGAAGGGCGTGAAGCTACAGGAAGAGGTGCTGTAGGTAACCCAAAGAAGCCGAGAAGCCAGAGGGGATCTGGTCTGATCAAGTGTGGTCTGAGCAGGGTGATGGAAGAACCTTGAGGGAATGTCATCTTCACGTGGATTCCAGGCCATCCTCAATCCTATCCAACAGAATCACAACACTAACAGGAGAGGCACGGAGAGACAGCTACCAGACATGGCTGCTGGATATGTAGCAAGGAGTCCTGGGGTCTGGAAAAAGGGACTCTGACAGAGAGCAAAAAGGGGTTAGCACATGTGGCCAGCTCTCAGCAGGATACATGCTGGGACAGGCTCTGGGATGCTTGGCTGGGGCCTTGTCCTGAGCAAGGAGGAGGCAGGCCTCTGCCGGTTTCCTAGCAACCATGGCAGGCGGCAAGCAGTATCCCAGGCAAGGCTGTCCAGGGAAAAATTAAAATGGCCACACGCACAGATGCAGAAGGAAAGCAAGCCCGCCTTCCAGCTGGGCATGGCGGGAGGCATGCAGGGGCCCCTGCCAGCTGGTCCCTAAACTAAGCTCCACTGCAAAGTAACTGGGATGGGGGGACAGCGATGGAAGTGGCCTCAGTGTACTGAAGCATCAGGATATGACCACAGAGACCACATCTCAGGGCCAGACGTGCACTCCTGACTGTCTTCCTGCCTGCTTTGGTCACAAGCAGGGACATGGAAGCACCATATCTGGACTGCTTTGTACACCCAAACTCTCCTCCCTAAAGTAACTTCCCCTGGCCCATTCTTCCTTGGCACTGCCCTTCCCTAAGGGAACACTAGTGTCTGATCATCCCCAATCCCCTGTAGGGGCTGTGAGGCCCACCTGCCCAACACAGGTGATACTCCTTGGGCTATGGTCATCTGTTTCTGTCTCATCTGACCCCACCTGATTTGCCAGTTAAATACCAATTTGGGGGGTGGGGGCAACTGGTGCCAGCATCTGGAGCAAAGGGCTGCCATCCAAGTTGGCTGTCAAGGCACAGAAGACGTCTGTCCACCATACTGAACGGAGAGACAAGGTCACACTAGGACCAGATATGCCTGCATATGTTCACAGATGTCCTCCAACCCTGTGGAGTGCACAGTGTGACTCCAAGCACTTTCTAGTACCTGGGGTCTTTTGTTCTGTTTTTACACGACTGTCTTGGCCGGGCACCGGTAGACTGTCACGTGCTGCACGGTTTCTAGAATCCCACTCTCCACATCAGGATATCCAATCCTAGACTTTATCTGTTCTGCAGATGATACTATGGCCAACGCATGAGGAGGTGGTGCCGGCACCTGTCAGAGCTGGGGACATTTCTGTCACTTCTGGGAGCCACTCTCACCCTTGTCTTGCTTCCTTGCTCTGTCCACACTAAGCTGTTGGATAAATCATTCCGCTCATCACATAGTAAGGCTGCTACAGGCCAACTGGATGGCTCACCTAGGAAAGACACTTGCTGCCAAGTCTGAAGACCAGAGTTCGATCCCCGGGTTCCGCATGTCAGAAGGATAGAACTAACTCCCGAGGTTCCTGAATGTTGTCCTCTGACTTCTGCACGCTGTGACGCATGTATGTAGACAGAGAGACACATGCATGCATGCGCACACTACACAAATGTAATAGTTTTAAAGCTGTTACGAGGACCAATAAAATCAGTATATAAGGCATGCGACACGCCTAAACATTACAAATGCATTTACAGACGTGTGTATGCTCAAATCTATACATATGTTACACACAAGGATAACCTGCCACCTAGGTTATCTATAGTAAGGAGGGAAAGAACAATCTACTCAAGGTGCATTCAAATGCCTCACTGTCTGAAACCCACACTTGGACTACTGGAATGCCGGCGCCTCCGGGTTGCACGGCCCTGACTTTGCCTCCCTAGACGTCTGTACAATGCACATAACATCTAGGAAGCACACCCAGGAATGAGGACTCTTCGCCACAGCCCACATAGCACTTCCCAGATGTCTGCTATGACCTCATCAATCTCAAGTCTCTCTCCTTGGTAGCAGATGAAGTGGGAGCTAATGAAAAAGCTAAGGAAATCAGTACCACTAAGGAAACGCCAATACTCATTGGCCATCAACATCAGCAGTGGACCGTGTTTTTTTTTTTTTTTTTAAATCCTGCTTTGAATTGCTTCGTCCTGGCACTTAGACCATGTGGCTCCCAGGCAGGGCCGCATCTCTGTCTCCACATTCCCTACTAGGCCTGCCTAGCAGAGCTATTACTCATTAAGTGTCAAAATAGTAATTATCACAGGTGGCGAATGCGCAAGCTGGTTCTCGAGGCTGGCTGTACTGGACTAGTTCGCACTTGCCTGGGGCACAGGAGTTTAACAGAAAGCTACACTGCAGCACTGGCCTTGCTTCCTGTTTACTTATTTACTTGTTACCGTCAAGGAGGGGTGCACGTTTCCTGCTTTTAGAGCCAGCTTAAATGGGCTAACTCTTTGAAGCCACACAAAGCCACGCCCTTGACCTTTTTTTTTTTTTTTTTTTTTTTTTTAAAGGAGCAGAGATTTGACTATACCACCAATGCTCTCTTTCAACAGGGCTTTCTCAGGCACTTTAAGAGCTTCCTAGGAAGACTGCAAAAACCCGGCTCTTGCCTCCCAGAGATGGACAGCAAACCAAGGGTAGGAGCAAACCACCTCAGAGCCCAAAGGGTCTCCAGCCAAGGCTTCTAACTATAAGTTTTTAACCTACGTCCCATCAAGCCAGCCAGCAGGGATGGAAAGTCACTACTGTTTCAGTCACCCTAGACAGTATCAGGCAGAACAAGGGTTGGGCAGGACCATGCCAGCCAGGGCCTGTGGCCACTCTGGTGAGTGTTAACTACAGCCTGAGCCTTAAAAACCAACAGGCTGCAGAATGTTGGGCCTGCACTATTAATTTGCATATGACATTAATTTTGTTGCCACTATGTTAATGTGTGATTAATTCTGTCATGGGTTAGAGCAAGGAGAATTAGTTAATTGTCAGGCCGCCACTCCTCCACCACCAACTCTCTTGCTCAACCCCCACCGCCCTCTAGCTTGCCCCGATCCCCCCCCCCCATTAAACATCCTGAGTTTTCTTTCTTGGGGTGCTCATTTCCTTTGGGATTTTTAGTTCCATCTCCTCCCACCTGTCCTATAAATGCATTTTTAAACCTGAGGAATGAGAACGCCCACCTTTGGACCTTACCCAGGTGAGTGACACACCCCACCGCCCTGTGATTCTGAACTCTGTCCAGACCAGTCACAGGGATGGTTGGGAAGGTCTTACAACTAGGACAACACAGGTCCCATTCATATCCACAGTCAGGTGTCAGTGTCTGTGACACCAGCATATATTGTGCAAGCTGTGTTTTGTGCACTATGCAAATAACCCACGGAGCTAGAGAGGCGGGAACGTGGAGTTAATAACGAAGGAAGCCATTGCTCTATGGTAGAAACAGGTAACCAGCTTGCCCCTTTCTCCTAGCTGCCCAGAACCTGACTAGATTCCCTTTGAATCTCCTCTCCCACCATCTGTATACCTTGTGCTCAGTAAAGGCGGCTCCCCCTCCTCTGCCGTGGCCACACTGAAGACACAGTTTCACTTAGTCCACGGTGACCTCGAAACTCACTCTGTAAGGGTGAGCTAGAACATCTGCTCCCTGTGCTGCCACTACCCACAATGCTATGGTTGCAGGTATGTGCCACCACACCTGGCTTCTGTAGTACTGGCTGACCAAACCTAGGGCTTCATAAATGCTAACTAAGCAAGCAGTCTAGCAAATGAGCCCCAAGCCCTACTCCCTAGGTACTTGTTCACCCTGTCCATGAGCCTGCCACCTAGCTAGCTAACTCTGCTGGAAACAGATACAGAGATGGAGAGAGAAGTGGGTGCTCTAACAAAAAGGAGTATCAGAGGCCCCTGAGACTATGAAAGGCAAAGGAACTGGAGCATTTCCCGGTGCCAGAACAATTCAAGGGGTTCAGGAGCACCCAGGTCAGACTCAACAGCTCCTGACTGAAGCAGCAAAGCCAAGAATACCTGACACCCCTGGGCAAGAAATGGCCACGCCTTGGGGCTGGCAATGAGTTTTAGCAGTTAAAAGCACTTACTGTCCTTTCAGAGGACCCGAGTTCTGTCCCCAGCACTCACATCAGGAGGATCAGTACTGCCTCTAACTCCAGCACCAGGGCATCCAGCACCCTCCACTGGCCTCCTTGGGTGTTGTCCAACACCACACATACACACACACACACACACACACACACACACACACACACACACAACGAGGAGGGAGTAGATCCTCGTGATGACAGACACCAGCTTTACTAAGCTGAAGCCCGCATGTCTCCACTTAGGTACCTGCTGTCTGTTACCCAACTCTCTGAAGGAATGAAGGGAGGAAAAAGTGACGGGTAGGGGCGAGTGAACTCCCCCTATCCAACATCAGAACCACCGGAATCATCTCGCTCATAGGGCTGGAAAACCAAGTACCATGCTGTGCTAACATCTCTTACAACACACAGTTCTACCAACTAAGGCACATCCAGGTCAACACAGAGAAGTTTCTTTAAAAAAAAAAAAAAAGTGTATGTTTTTGCATGTATGTGTATGTTCACCACACATATACAGTACTATTAGAGGCCAGAAGAGGTCATTGGAGCCCCTGGAACTGGACCTATGGATGGTTGTCAGCCAACATGTGGGTGCTTGGAACCAAACTTGGATTCTCTGCAAGAACAGCCAGTATTTTCTTAGCCACAGAGCCATGGCCTCCAAGCATTGACTTCTGCTCACTACAGTGACAGGAAAGTCACTTACAAGATACAAACAAGAGTCCATGGGTTTTGTTTTGTTTTGTTTTGTTTTGTTGGGGGGAGGGGTGCACAGAGCTGTCTTATAGCTTGGACGCCACTGTTTGAATTTGGAAACTTACCTATCTATGGACTATATTTTTTAATTAGCGAGGAACAATGTGCTTGTGGGTTATAATTATTCTAGTGTCTCGGTATTTTCCTTCAGGTATGTCCTTACAGCTAAACTCAAAGTAGATTCTGCTGAGAGACTGAACATAATTTCCCATGACCAGTCCCAAAGGAATGTATGTGTTTCCCCGTGTCTGTCTGTCTCACATTCATGACACTCACTCCATCCCCTTTTCCCCCAACTGATAAAGACTGATACAATCATGGAAGAGACAAGAGAAGAGAAATTTGCCAACGCTTGTTTTCCAACCCTTTCCTGTAAGAGAATTCTTTTTAAAGAGTGGAAAGACAGACTCCACTGCAAAACATTCCCCACCCTCTTGTGGAGGTTGCCGCGCTCCTTCTCAGATGAACGGGAGATGCTGATGCTGACCGTGGTCCCTTCTTCCTTCTCAGCTCCCGCATGGCTCTCACTGCCTCAATATGGGCATGACCCACACGTGGGCATGACCCACACGTGAAACCGGAGTACTCCAGCATGTGGGAAATAGGTCCTGACCACCCAGGGCCATTAAAGATCCCGTGACATTTTTGTAAACCAGCCAAATTCCATCGCAGACAGCAGGCTCAACAGTTGCCATGTTCAGTCCAGGGAAGATTACATATTCCCAGCCCTTCTGGGCAAAACAGAGACCAGCTTCCCTGCTTGGGGCACATTCTCGGAACCTGTCCTGGCCACCTCATCTGGATACATTCTGAAACCCTCAAAAGGTCTCAGTTTCCTATTTTTGAGGACTGACATCTATATATGGGTGACAGCCAAGACACCAACTCCTCCTCCAAGGCTCTAAGACTTGAAGGGGACCTGAAGGCAGAAAAAATAGCCGCTATACACAAAGAAGCAACCACAGAAGAGTCTCAGCACAGGGACTTCTTAGGTGCTTCTCTTGAGAAAAAAAAATCACCCATTAAAATCTATCCTAAGGGTCTGGGGCCTGCTGAACCAGGTAAAGACCCAAGCTAGGATTCCTAGACCCAAGTACGAAAGCCAGGCCCTGTGTCAAGTGCCTGTAATCTCAAGGCTGGGGAAATGGACACAAAGAGATCCCTGGGGCTTGCTGGCTGGCTGCTGAATCGGTCTCAAGCCTGTGAGAGACCCTGTCCCAAAAAGCAAAGCAGAAAACAACCGAGGAAGACGTGCTGTCTCCAACTTGGCCTCTATGCGGATTCAGATTCTGAGCATTTAAAATCTCTAACCTCTAGCTCTCATACACAGAATGAGTACCACCACCACCACCACTACCTCTACCACCACCTCCACCACCACCACCACCACCATCACCATCACCACCACCACCACACCACCTCCACCACCGATCACTTCTTTATGCCAGGGTCTCATCCTGTACTGCAGGCTAGCCCTGTCCTCACCGCAATCCTCCCGTCTCAGCCTCCCTGAGTCCTAGGATTATAGGTGTGGGAAAGACAGCATGGCCACCATACATTTTAACAGCCTAACCCTTCCTTTTCCCTCAACTTCTCCATCTACACCTGTCTTCAGCTGAAGAATCTTCCATCCATTCTTCCCTTGGATCAACCAACCTGTTCTTTCCAGGAAAAGTCCTGCCTGGGGAGAGCCCCCCCTCCACCTTGGTCTGCTGGCTTGCCTTGAAATCTATATAGTAAGCCAGTTCATTCCCATACAACAGGGACAGAGAAAGTTGACATCATAGAATATAGTTACACGGTGACTAGGGGTAATGTTCACCCAGCCACACACCCAATTTAAAAAAAAAAAATCCCCACGGCAGTAGCCTTTCCAGAGTCCTGGGAGGGGCTGGAGGCTGTGGACTGGCAGTGGGCCTCACAGTAGGTGCCCCCCCAAGTCCACCACCCCTCCACAGCCGCCCCGGATGCCCGAGAACAACTTTCCATGCCAGGCACACCCCCAGCATTGTGCTCTCTGCAGCGCTCTCTTCCCCACCAAAAACCCTGAGGCCTCCGGAGTGTACACTAACCACAAGCCTTTGAGTGGCTCATGTATTTACAAACTGAGGCATGTCGAAATCAAAGGGGATACCACATGACATAATTCGCATTAAAATGTCAACAGGCTGACAATTTATAGAGTCGATCCACGGAAGGTGGAGAGGACTAAGACTTAGTAATTGTTTAATTCCTGCTGAAACCCCGGGCCGCTGTGCCTTCGGGAAGCCAGGATGCACTGGGGGCCTCCAGCCTGTGCATCACCCCTTGCGGCTGGCACCATGCCAAGACCAGGCACCGGGGTTAACCATTTAGGGGCTGCATCCAGCTAGAGGAGAAATGCTAAAAGCAAGATCCAGAAGGAATGGGAGGCACAAGAGGATGCCCTTCCACACCATGGCTGAGATGGGACCCAGGGAGGGACAGGGCCCTGACCCCTTCACCTCCTATGTATTCAGAAGCTAGAGATTTGAACGGCAGAGGAGACCAACCCAGTCTTAGTTTCCTGACTGCTCTGAGCAACAACAGCCTGCTCACCCAGGCCTAAAAGCAAGTGTTTGCACCTGGATGGTGTAGAAGTCCCAAATGAGCAACAGAATCATGGCCCAAACTAGATTCCTGCTCAGGTAAGATTACCCCTCAGAGTCTACCCCACCAGCCATTTTGCCCTTGCTCACCGTGAGACAGAAAATATCAATTCTTACTGCCCGCCTCAGACTGTTTGAGGTGTGGGGACTTTTTTTTTTCTTTTGTTTTCCAAGACAGAGTCTAACTACTATGTAACCCAAACTGGCCTTGAACTCACAATCCTCCTGCCTCTACCTCCTCCTGAGTCCTAGGATGACAGGCATGCACCACCACGCCTGGCACCAGCCTCTGTCCCATATACAGGGTGTGATTCTTCTTGGACTCCTGAAACTGGTTTTGAGTTACTTCAGAAGAACTGACCCTGACTGCAGGAGGTGTCTGTCCCTTAAGGAGTGTGGGGCTGGTAAAAGCCAAAGCATTTGAACTGGCTTAGGGAGGGGTTGGGTAAGCTCTCTTGATTGTACCCTAAAGCCATGAGTCTAGCTATCTTTACTCACCCCCCAAAGAAAGCCTCACCTAGAAAAAAAAAAAAAAAAAAAAAACAAAGCAAAACAAAATACCAAACTAGATGAGTCAGCAAAGTTCACACATAGTATTATTCACCTGCACCAGTCCTGACAAACTGTCTGGAGAAGGTGGGCTTGCTCTTGGGGACTCGTTCCCTGAGGATGCCCAGGGCCAAATAGGCTACAACAGGGCCCTCGGCACAGGCTGTCTGTGTGTAAACAGTGGCACTTCATTCTCTCTTCTACCTCATTAACTGAAACACATTAAAGCAAGCGTGCACTGGGATCAGAAAATGAGACTGCTAAGCCAGGCCGATAGATTCCTCACTAGCTGTGGGAAATGAGACCTGGGGGTGGGGACGCGGCTGGTGCAATCCTGCTCACCCTGAGAGGAAGGGGGACCAAGGGGGGTCAGAAGAGAAAAGGAAAAGAAAGTGAAGGCTAGGAGAGAAAAGGGGAGAAGAGAGGGGAGAGAGGGGAAGAAGAGGGGAGGGGAGAAGAGGGGGAAGAGGAAGGGGAAGAGGAGGGGGAAGGAGAAGGGGGAGGGGAGTCGTGCTGGCTGGTTTTAGGTCAAGTTGACCCAAGCTAGAGTCATTTGGGAAGGAGGAATGTCAGCTAAGAAAATGTCCCCAGCAGACTGCCCTGTGAGCAAAGCCTGGGGCATTTTCTGACTGATGATTGATGTGGGAAGGCCCAGCTCACTGGGCAGTGCCACCCCTGGGGTGCCAGTAAGAAAGCAGGCTGAGCAAGCCATGAAGAGATGGGCAGGCGGTTAAGCGGATGCCTGCAGGTTCCTGTCCTGTTGAAGTTCAGTCCTCATTTCCCTGAACCATGGACTGTGCTGTGGAAGTATATGGAAGTGTCTGACGGAATAAGCCCTCTCCTCCCCAAGCTGGTTCCTCTTCTGGTCAAGGTGTTTCATCATAGCAACAGAAACCAACCTCTTACAGACAAAAAGAGGGGGAGAAATGAAAAGGAGGAAGGAAGGAAGGAAGGAAGGAAGGAAGGAAGGAAGGAAGGAAGGAAGGAAGGAAGGAAGGAAATAACACCCCACAGGCCTAACAAGCAGAACTTTCCCCTTGTTTTGTCTTTAATCTCTCCAAGGGAGAAGACTAGCTAGCAGCTGAAGAAAACACTACCATGAGATTCTACCTCATGGATAACATATGGGTTTTTTTTGATCAAACTGTTCAGAAATGGGTGGGGGAAAAACATAAAGGGGCTTATGAAAACCATCAAGACAAAGGTCAAAGCAGACAGCAGGAGGAGACAGAAAACAGAAGACGGTGAGCTTGGGTGGTTCCTCTCTCCCACAGGGGTCTGTGGAGTGTAGAGGAATCTGAAGACTACAGTCCCAAGGCCCTGGGTGGTAGGGATGCCTCAAACGGTGAAGGGCAGAAAATACTGTAGGCGTGGCTCAGCTCTGGAGTGCTGGCCTAGCGGGTGCCAGGAAGAGATGGGCGGGGCATCCATCTCCACTGCCCAATCAAGTAAGAGGAGGAAGGAAGACCCGCTTTGTCTGCTCTTTTCTGAGCTAAGGAAAGCCAACACTACCTCAGTGTTCCACAGCTACAGAACAAAGCTTGTGCTTTCTTGTTTTTAGCTATGGCCCCAGTGACTATCAGATTGGAACCGACACAACTAGGAAAACAAAGTACTTATCGGACCTACTGGGCCAGAAAACAGAACCGAGGCTTATGCGTTTCCCAAAATAAGGCCGATTATCCAGACGCTAAGGATACATGACCAGAGCCATGGCTGACACGTGGCCAAGGGATGAAAAAGACTTGCGTGCGGCCTTTAAAAACATGTAAAACTAATACTAGTCGGACCGAGCCCACATCCTGGGCACTACGATATCGTACTTGGTGGATGATTACTACATGGGAAATGAGTGCTGCTATGCAAAAAAGTCTTTTGCATCTCCTCACTGGCGCTCCGATTTGCAACCCCGGTGGGCGGCTGCCTCTCCTTTGCATTTTTGTAGGTATTTCCAACCCTGTAGGCTCCTGGCATCTCCACACAGTTCCTGACTCCCATGTAAAAAGCATCATGGAAACTTAGCCCTCTCAGCCTATCACCTCAATTAAGAGGAACAGCTAGATTTTCTTTTTTGTCTTGTTTCGTTTAGAAATATATTTTGGGGGACCCTCTCACACAGCTCTAACTACTAGGCAGGCAACAAATCAGGTGAGACTTTGGTGTAGTGTGTACTGGGCACATGGCTGTGGATGTTAAGTCGTTAAGTGGGACTGGAGGCGCGATGGCTCCTCCTACCACTTGACTTAGATCTGAAACCAGAAACCCTGGGGCTAGCCATGTATTTCATTAGATAAAATGTGGGGAAATCAGCTTTTAAAAGAGAAGAGGTGGGGGGGGGGCATCTACAACTAGGGTAGCCAAGGAGATTAACCTCCGACGTTCAAACAGAGATGAAGAGGGATGAATTGTTTTTTTTTTTTTAAAGTTCCAGCTGAAGGGAAACTTCTGGAATATCTAAAATTAATAGCTCACCACAGGTTGCCATGGAAACATTTTTTTGCATACTTGACTTGCAGGTGCTGATTGTGAGGAAGGGAGAGTGGGGACTTGAAGGCCACAAGCAGGGACACAAATGTAAACATTAAAGGGAGATTCCTAAGGCAATGTTAAGTCAGCCATGTCACAGACACTGAGGCTTTCGATGTAAATGAACTCGCTTATGCAAGGCGGGGTAAGAGCTGCTTTGAGGCGCCAGCCAACCCTGGGCTAGTGTCTAGGGGGCTGCCCCCGCTCCGGGATGGTCTGTGGTATTTCCAAGGTTACAGGATGCACTCAGATGGAGGCACCAAACATGAAAGGACAGCGGTGTCAGATGTATTCCAGTTTAATTAGAGTTCGGCTTTCTTTTTGTTCATCTTTGCCTCTGTGGTGCTTTGGTGAAGTTGCCCTGTTGCAGCTAGCTTGCTTTGTCTTGTTCTTTTTTTTTTTTTTAAATACATGTCAGCCTCTGTCGAAAACCATAGAAGAATAAATAAGAAAGGAAAGTAGCTCATGTCTCTGAAAACGCATCGTATGCTGAGCATCAATTCTGAACCTCCACATCTTCACTTGCAGCGAGCGGATTTTGATCGAGTAGGAGAGATACAGCTACACTGATGCTGGACATTGTTTTTTTTTTAAAAAAAAAAATTAAAGATGGGTGGATGGACAGATGGACGAACAGACACATGGACGGACAGACCGATAAAGCATCAACACCTCAGGTGGTGGACACCAAGATTAAGAGACTGGCAGTAAAAGCGACCTCATCACTTCTCGTAAGTGACACCATAGCTGGTGCTCCACAGAGAAGGGCTGGCTGGCTGGCTCGTCCGAACACTAGCCAGAGTAAAGCCCTGGATGGTTTCTGGAGTCCCTGTGTACTTTGCTGGGGCCCTTCTTAGAAGAGGCAGAGGTATCCACTTTGTAAAGACTTCAACAAGTATATGCTTTTAGTTCTAGAAGGAACCTCAGTGAGGTGTCCGAGATTCTCACTCTTCACACAGGGTCACCACAAAGCAACCATGGTCAAGTGACACGCTCAGTTATTTCACTGAACATCAGTAATGGTGACATTTCTCCACTCTGTCCTCCAAACCACCAGTGTGTCAAGTTCAAAGCTGATGAAAACCGAATTATGAAAAGTCAATTATCAGGAAGGCCCTAAGTGAAGACAATAGCTGCACAGCTCACTGAACATGGGGAAGTCCAGCTGGTGCCTACCTAGAGCCTTCACCCTATGGACTGATGTTCACTGTACTAGAAGATACTCTGCACGCTATCAAAGGAGAAAGGTAGACAGCAACAGACTCTTAGATCGTCAATGATGACCTGCCTCAAAGTTGTGTTAGTACAATAGTGGAAAGACTGTCGAAGAAATCAACCAGTATCTGATTGGATTTAGGGCCACTCCATGACATGGAACCCATCCCTGACGCTGCTTGGTGGCCAAGAACCTGAGATTAGATACAGGGACCTAGGAGAAAACCAATTACTACTGTTTTGCTAAAGGAACAGAGCCATAGAATGACTCCTAAGGACGTTCTTTTATACTCAGATCAGTGCCTTGCTCAGCCAGCATCAGAGAAGCTTCCTCCTGCAGCGGGTGGGATCAAATACAGAGAGACACAACTGGACAATGTGTAGAGGGTGAGAGACCTCAGAACCCATCCTCACTTGGGATGTGCCATCAAATCCCTCCCATCAAGGCTCAGGTGTGGACGAGGAGGTGGAAAGATTGTAAGAGCCAGAGGGGACAGAGGACACAAGGGAAACAAGATTGACACACATACCAACTCCCAGAGACAGTGGCAGCCTGCACAGGGACTACATAGGTCTAAGCCAGATGGGATTCCAGTGCCAAGAGGGGAAGTGTACATAAACCCAACCCCTAACCCAGAGCTACCTCCGATTGATAACTAACCCAGAGCTACCTCCGATTGATAACCCCTTGCAAATGACCAATTTGTTCCCTCCGAATGAATCTCACTGGGTATATAGAACATTCTTGAGGGCAGGCCAGCAATAGATGACCAACACAAAATGATCTCAACAGTAGCTTCTGAGGTGCTTTGTTTTACAATGTTTTGTTAGGGTTTTTTTTTTTTAATGTTACAGATCCTTTGTATATATATTACGGCTTCTGCTTTGTGTTTTCATGGGCTCCTGTGTGTGTGAACACGTGTGTCTCTGTGTCTGTGTATGCTTCTCATGCTTTTTCTTTGGCCTTTTGTCTTCGGCCTGTTTCTTTGGTCCTATTCTGACTTGTTTGGTTTTGATTGATCTTATTTTATTATTATGCCTCAGATACCTGCTTGTTTTCTAGGGAGGAAGGGAGGGAGGGAGGGAGGGAGAGAGAGAGAGAGAGAGAGAGAGAGAGGATTCTGAGAGGAAGGGAGGAAAGAAAGAACTGGAAGAAGCTGAGGGAAGCTAAACTATAATCAGAATAGAGTTTATGAAAAAAAAGTCTATTTTTAGTAAGAGGAAAAAAATGTGAGGCACTCGAAAAATGAATAAATAAAATGTAAATTTAGTTTATTAAATTTATTAAAATTAAAATTTGAAAAACGAATAAATAAAATGTATTTGGTTATGTATCCACGCAACACAATGGGAGGAAAAAAATCAAGGGCAAAAAGAACGGTACTTTCATAAAATAATGGACTGCGAGGCTGGGAAGACGGCTCGGTAAAGAAGAGAGCTTCCTGTACAAGCAAGGAAGCTCGAGTTCATGCCCCACACAAGATGTGGGCATGGCTGTACTGCCTGTAACCCCAGCACTGTGAGACAGGGACAGGAGGATCCTGGGAACTTGCTAGCTACCAGTTCAACAGAGATGGTGAGCTTCTGGTTCAGTGAGAGACCCTCTCAAGACAATGCGGCATAAAACAATAGAGGAAGACACCTGACATCCTTCTTTGGCAGGCAGGCACAATGGCACATGCTGCTTACAACACACACACACACACACACACGGTTTTCTGCTGTATATGGACTTCATTGTAGCCACATCAAATGTATTCTCAACTTGTTCAGCTACTCTGTTGGGCAGGTAGTTCCATTAGCCCATTTCACAGATGCATAACACAGAGGGATTTACAGAGGTCACAGAGAGATAATCTCTCCCCCTTGAGAGCTAACAGCTACTTGGGTTTACCCCAGGGACAATGGCACCCATAGTCAATCAAGCTTTCCATTCTGCAGCCAATTCCCCACGGGCCTAATACCTACCAAGCATACTCTGAATGACCAAGAGACACCGGATGCCACTTATTTAGCAATAAGGAGCAAAACTAAGACTGAATTCTGAAGACAGCATCAACGGGTCCATCTTTCCCGTGTGGACAACACTGGATGCAAAGGGGGATTCTGGGTTGGGAGCTGGCATCGGGTGAGCATCCAAAGGCTCCCTGAGTGGCCAAGACCCTGCTAGCGTCCCACTGAGAGCTCTTAGCTAGATTCTGCCTCCGGGGAGACCAGGCCCTCGTTTGCAAAGTCAGGAATAACTCATCTAAACTCTCTTCAGAAGCCAAGCATGGCCAGTACTGTTCTGGCCATGGGATAGAGGGGAAAGATGGGGAAGGAAACACCTTGCATTACACACAAGGTTCCCGCATGGTGTTGCTCGTGGTGGGAAGAAGACATTCTCTAGCAATTTTACTTCTACCTTGATTACAAAAAACCTTTCAAAGGCTCAGTGGTTAAGAGCACTGCCTGCTCTTCCAGAGGTCCTGAGTTCAAAATTCTCAGCAACCACACAGCAGCTTGCGACCACCTGTAATGGGATCTGATGCCCTCTTCTGGTGTGTCTGAAGACAGCTACAGTGTACTCATTTACATAAATAAATAAATCTAAAAAAAACCTTTTCAATCGTAGAGATAAGTGGAAAATAAATTACAGGTTAGACAACCTGCATGTCCACGCCCCCCCCCCCCACACACTAAGATTATCGCTCCACTGGACATCTATCCATCTCTTTACCCCTTGGATACCAAATGCATGCCCCTTACACTGATGATGCCTTCCAAGGTACCTTGCAGGCATCAGTACACTGCGCTCCTTCTGGTGGCATTTGCTATACTCAACTATTTGTTGAGCATCCTTCCTTACAAGGAAAATAAATAAAAAAAAAAAAAAAAAAACCCACCACCACCACCACCACCAAAAAAAAAAAAAAAAAAAAAAAAAAAAAAAATAAACAAAACAGAAACTCCACCATACAAATGTTCAGCTCACAGCTAGTTCTCTTTCAAAGCTCTACGGCCACATATGAGGGGAGCCGTACCTACTCCAATCGGTGCAGGTTTAGGTCTCAGAAAGATGGCTGTCTTGGTCCTCTGCCCACCTCGTCTTCCTACACGATAACCCCTCTCCAAATCCTGCTGCAGCTACAGCTTCCCTGCTGGTCTTACGATCTAACCAACTCTGTGTGTGTCCCTTTCCTCAGGCAGACCTGCACAGGTCTTAGGGAGTCAGCAGCCCCTCTCTGTGTGTTTCAGACTGGATCATGATCCACTTGGGTACTCAGTTAAGAGCTCCACAGGACATGAAAGGAGAACCTAGAACCCCCTGCCAGTCAGGAAGGACTGTGCAGGGCAGGGCACCTCTACAAAGCTCCCTGTACAAGACTGGCATTAGTGAAGTGTGAAATCAACTTATCAAACACGGAGAACAGACTATATCCAACTCTGGCACATTCAGGATGAGAATATGTACAGTATAGGTTTTAAACATATATACAAAATATATTTGCACAGGGATCTCCAGAGTGATCAATGGAAAACAGACTTCTTTGAGCAAGAGTCGTCAAATTTCTAAGTTGCTTCCCTGAAGAGGCCAGTCTACTCAGATAAGGGGCTCAGGCTCAGAGCCCTAGTGGCTCTCTGCTGTGAGGGTTTTCCACTGTGATCCCAGCATATGTGAAGGAGAAGCAGGAAGATCAAGAGTTCAAGGCTGGCTTCAGCCACACAGTGGATTTAAGATGAGACCTTGTCTCAGAAAACCAAAAGGAAGCATGGCTGACTTCGTGGCTGGAGGAGGAAGAGGAGAAGGGGAAGGCTGGAGTTTCTCTGTTATAGAACAAGGCTCTCAGGGCAGGGACCAGGCTGGGGGCTAAGTAAGCACAGTTTAGACATGGACATTTGCCCAGGGAAGGGGGCAGCTCCAGAAAAACAAGTAGAAGAGGCTTTTCAGAGCTGGACGCTCTCTAGGTTTTAGATTCTGTCCTTTACTCTCAAATCTCCAGGTGACACTTGCTCAGAGTCTACCCAAAATCCACCGGGAGAGACACAAATTAGTTGAGGTTAAACAGATCTTGTTGTTAAAGGCTCTCTCCAACTAGGGAGAGACACACCATGGTGGATGAGAGTGGGCTGCAGAATGAACTAAAAATTTTCTCTAGGACAGTACTGAGGGGATAGGGAAACTTTGGGAAGGGAACAGTCCAGGCCAGCAGGGTTTGCATCTCGATGAGTGGATGAGGGTTTCCCAAACCTTTGACACATGCTGCAGAATCCTGTGAGGGGTGTTGCCTGGAAGTCAGGATAGGAGTAAATCTCTGAGGAAAATGAAAGGTAAAGCCATGGCTAAAGATGATGACTCTGCGAGGCCTCAATCCGTGAGCCATGCCCATCTCATTCCAGCATGGAAGCCACAAAGCCAGGAGCTCAGGGAGGGTTTGCTCTGCCAGTTCAAGGGAAGGGGAGAAATCGGGGGATAGCTAGGAGCTGGGGTCATTTAGAGTTCTTCCCAGGCTATAATCTAAGCCGAAGAGTCAGATGCAGGGAGATGTCAGAGATGAAGACAGGTGAGAGATGGTGTTGAAAAGCCTTGGGTTTCCTGAAGAACAGCCCTAGGGAGAGAGACACAGAAAGCAGGAGGGGAGAGGGGGCCCTACTACACAAACCATGGAGAACTTGGCAGATAGACAAACAAAGGGCAGACACAGAAAGCAGGAGGGGAGAGGGAGCCCTTCTACACAAACCATGGAGAACTTGGCAGATCGACAGACAAAGGGCCTAAGGGACAAGGCTGGACGCTGAAGGTGACACAGATAGACTCAATGAAGCAATACCAATTCTAGACCAGAGAGGGGTACCATAAGTCCAGGCTCACACAGGACTAACCAGGGGTTGAGACCCAGAGATAACTCAGCCTTTTGTAGCCATGCCCAGATGCCAGCAGCCCAGCTGTGGACGGGCTGATGTCCAGGCAGTTCAGGCCACCCAAGTCAGGTCCATGATTGCGATCAGCAAGTAAGTACACCCCTAGCCACGCCCAGGAAACCTGCAGGAGGAGACAGTGCCTCCAGCCTCCAACCTTTATGTTCCATTCTTCCTACTGAAGAGGGAGCAACACCCTCATGCTTCCTGTCCCACCCCTTCTCCCTCTGACAACCTCTCTCCTGGGCATGAGGAGTCTCTGGGAACAGCTGGAGTCCTGTCCTCTGTTAAGACTCCTTCAGGAACTCCTCAGCAGCTGTCCTTTCAAACATGCTTTCAATACAGACAATGAAAGAAGGGGAGGCCTGGAGAGTCCTAACTATGTCAGGCTGAGGCAAGAGGGCTATCAGGAGTCTGAGGATAGCCTGGGCTAGACCATGAATTTGGGGACAGCCTGAACTACAGAACACCATTCTGTAGAAGAAGAAGAAGAAAAGACTCGAAATATTGTCACGTGAAGATACACAGTGAGCTCCAGGCTAGGCTGGGCTACAGAGTAAGACCTTATCTCAAAGGAGAGCTGGGGGTTGAAACAAGTGGGGGGAGGGGGAAGGGTGTAGAGAAGGATGCTCTAGAACAACTCATTCATACCCCCCCATACACACACATACATTCTGCATCCTTCAAATGTACCCCTGAAGGTGAAGCAACCCAAGATGGCCAGAGGTTCAACACACAAACCAAGTAGTTGCACAAGCTAGCATGGGAGGCAGAAACCAGCCACGTCAAATGCTGTGGAGGACGTGAAGCACACAGTAACTAGCTGTGGGGACCACACTGGGAGCTTTCTAGAAAACCCAGAATGGGTCACTAGACCTTCAAAAAGGGACAGCAAATAGGCTCTTCCTTGAGGGCTCATCAAAAGAAAAAAAGAAGGAAAGACACTTTCTGACAGAGCTGCGAGCCCGTCTCAAGCAAGGTGGGATACGTGCAGCCAAATCACTAAGAACCGACATCTGTTAGACCAATTAGCTGAGTAATTAGCCCCCCTCCCGGCCCCTCCCTGAGGACCCGGGCTTTATGACTGCTGTCTGAAACTTCCCCCAGGTGAGATCTGAGGTCTCTGAACGCCTGGCAGAGAAGACCAGGCAGGTACAGTTTCTGAGTGCAGGGAGGGTACGTCAAGAAGAGGTTCCTAGAGGACTTGGTAGGGTGGTTGGGAGGGGGAATCTTCTGGGAACTGAAATATCAGAGAGGAAATGTCATCCACTGAGTGATGAGTCTGGAACCTGCTGCCTCCAAGCAAAGCTGCAGGCTGAGAGGTAAAGGACAGAAGCGTGGGGTGGGAGGTGGGGGATGGCGTGACGGGGGGTGGGGGGCGGGAGCGTCACGGGGTCTACATTCAAAGTAGGACACACTGAGACTGTGGCAGAGGAGGTCAGGACTCCACTCCCCGAGGACACTGCTTGCTTTTTCCTGCCTGGACAGTTGCAGCCATCACTAATAGAACCAAATCTGGCAAAACAGGATAAAAATGAAGCCCAACCTGAGAATCAGAAAGTGAGCACAGATGTAGCATAAACAAGGGGGTCTCCAGCCAGCCATGCCCCCCCCAACGGCGCTTTCTAAACCGGAGCTGGCTTGGGGGCTGGAGGCTGTCTCGCATTCACTGATTCATGTGTAGGACACATATGGAAATCGCAAGCCTGGGCCCTATGCCACTTGACTTGGCTAGCCGGAGGGGTGAGGGATGCTCGTCAAACTCCCTTCTGTTTTGAATCCTCCTCGAAATCTCCAGCAGGGGGTGGATGGAAACACAGCCTGTCACAGTGATGCAGAAATGGGAAGATTACAGTGGGACGCCATCTTGGGTGAGGAGATTCCTAGTCTGCACTCTCTCTCCTTCCCAAAACCACCCGATGCTGCGGGGCAGGGAGACTTCCTGGGCCTAGAGGAGTCCGTATGTTACAGGGCCTGGAACTCAAAAGCCTGACATTCAAACACAGCCTGTTGAAAACAGGGAAGGCATGGTCTCAAGCTAGATAGTGGTCTTTCAGCTGCCACGGTCCAAGCAAAGCCAGAACACCCTGGAATCTTCTTAACACCTGTACAGGTCTCGGCTCCCTCCCAATCCCCTCCTCAAATGAGACCTAACCCCTGACAGTTCCTACTGTCCAAGAGAGGTGACGGCCCCAGGAGAAGGCAAGAGTAAAATGACTGACTGCCATACTTGGGTGCAAAAATCCAATACCCACCTTCTGTCAGGTGAAACCTATACCAATGTGTGTGGGGGGGGGGGGGGGGGGGGCCAAGGAAGCCCAGAGTGAGGAGATTTGAGGGTACTGCCCATACTTGCTCATCTCACTGCTATGCCAAAGGGATCTCTGCAGAAGAAACGAGGGTTCTGAATACACATGCAGGAAGCAGGTGCTCTGGGGCCTGAGGAACCCACTTGCCAGAGCACGGACACGGGAGACTGAAACACTCAAACACAGGCCGCTAACAAAGAGCTCCTGGGACACAAGGGAGCTTGAAGTGCCAGGTTAGAAAGCCGTGAGCCCCAGTATACACACTGTCCCCTAGGGCTGACAGAAAGTCGCTAAGGGAAGCTGGCCCAGGTAGGAAATCTGCTTTTCTATTTGTCTCCCTGGGGTGAGAGGGCAGTCAGGGGAAAGCCTGGGGTTGGATCCCCTTGAGCCACCACAGCTGGGTTTCAGAAGCAGGTGGAAGAACAGGCAGAGCCCATGACACCGAGACACCTCCTTTTCAAGCTACTAGTCCCTGGGTTCAACCCTTCTCCAAGGAACAAGGAGGTGCTCGCTCAGTGGTGCTGACACGTGTCACCTGTGGGCAGACCACAGAGGTTGGCTCACAAGTATCTGCGAAGACCTAACAGTCCCCAAGGAGGTGATCATCACCAGAGAGAGTAAAGGATCAGACAGCCAGGGGTGGGCATTTCCTTTTGTGATTCCAGTGTGCTGGCCATGTCAGCAAAGAAAAACATTGCTACAGTTGTTGACCTACGAGACCAAGGAGGCTTGTGAGGCTCTGTCCTGAGCCTGGGAACCTGCCCTGCTCATGAACAATTACAGATCAAACACCAGCCATAGGTAAATAGTTCTGACCATCTATGGACCGGGAAAGGACCCTAGAGAAAGTTCCCCCATCAATCCTAATGAGTCTGAACTCATACCTTTCTTCATAGCAACCTATACAGCCACAGACACAGGGGGCCTCCATGGGCAATAACCCAGACTCCCAGGTGAACCCCCATACCTTTCTGCATCTTATTAACAACTCCTAGAGGCAGGCCAGGAGCCTGGGGTGAGGAAGGACAGCCACATGGCTGGCAAATGTACAGCAAACCCAATCAGGAATCTTGACCTCGCCCCATTATATATATATTACAGGAATATATAAATATAGAATGCATATAATATGTAATACATTATATATGTTACAGAAATAAATCTTTATTTTTTTAAAAAAGGAAATAATGGGAGAAAGTATCAAAAAGTAAAAATTTACCAAAAGGCCTGGAGAGAATTTGGCACTTTCACAACAGAAAAGACATTTTACTTAACACCAAAACCAGGTGATCATCTGATACAAGAGTCTGCTATGAGAAACAAAAACTGGTTGAGAAGCACTAGTAAAAGAAAAAAGGGGTGAACGGGCTGATGGAACAAGGGAACTACTTGTCTTTTTTGGTCTCCTGTAGGGCCCGCTGGCAGGTCACCTCCCAAAAGTAGATATGCCAAAGTAAATACAAGATGGTGTCTTGAAGTGTGAGTTTAAGGGAGGTGTGTGTGTGTGTCTGTGTGTGTGTGTGTATGTGTGCGTGCGTTGCTGGAGCCCCTCGAAGTCATGACACAGAAGGTTATGAGCCACCCGTGGTGTGTGTGTGATATACTTACTATTACTTGCCCAGCTGAAACCTGCATCTCCCCGGGCACCCCACATTGTCACTGGCTGTGCCTGACACCCGTACCTGGAGACCTCTGGCAGCAGAATTTGCTCCACCCAAAGGCCATCACCTGGAGTCAATAGCTTTAATATCCTCCACCCTTAGCTGACCCTGGCTGGCCTCAAACACTCTGTGTAGCTGAGGATGGCCTTGAACTGCTGGAGAAGGAGCCCAGAATCTGCGGCCTTTGGGCAAGCACCTTATCAGCTGCGCCACATCCGTAGCTCCCGGCCCTCTCCACTAGACTTGTTTAAAATCTTTAGACTTCCATCTGGCATTGCTGTTGCTTCTCAAAGAACCAAGGGGATGGGAAGCATGGGGAACGTAGTTTCATCAAAGTATAGAATTGCTTGGTACTACCAACACGGTTTTCATAGGAACACTTATTTCCCAGCCCACACGTATTTAGAGCTCTCTGTTCTGTTTAAAACAGAACAGAGATGTTGGTTCGGGCATATTATGTAATTATTTTAAAACTCTTGCCTTTTCCTGACAGCCTTGCCGACAATGCTTTAATTGTTCCCTTACAATTTCCCTTTCAAAACAAAAAACCAGACGCACCTGTTGGATCTGTATGTATTCAAATGTGCCCTTTGAGTCCAGATCCCCAGCAACTTGAAAGGATTCCAAAAGGGGGTTCAGGCTCTCACCTGAATTGGGGCACCTGCACCAGTCTGCCTGATTTATCTACATAGTTGTGGAACGCGTGATTGTTCTAGGAGCCAGAGAAATGTGATTGCTGAGCAAACCATTCCCCTAACCATTAGAGACCACCCCTAAAATGGCAGGTGCTATTGGCAGGAAGGATTTTACTAGACGGGGAGCAGGTGGACTAGGGAGAGGAGCAAGCAGAGCCAGAGTGTTCCAGCATTCTGACAAAATGACAGTTCCTGTCCTTCTTGGCTCAAGCCAGGGATCACGGCTCACTGACAGAATCCGGCAGACTTGTAGCCTGCACTTGTAAAACGGTTTATCCAGAAACGGCATCGACGCCACCTGGACATCAATTTCAAAAGAGAAGCAGTGGGGTGGAGCTTCACGCCTGTAATCCAAACTGCCGCAGGGGCATCTCTGCAAGGGTGCCTGCAAGGGTGCGGGGATCCAAACCCAGGAAACTACCTGCTGTCCTAAGAGAACCTAGGAAGTTACCTGCTGTTCTAGAAAGCCTAGTCAGTACAAGGTTAAGTAAGAAAGGACGTTCAAGGGTCTCAGGCCTCAGGAACTTAAAGAACATCTGGCATTTCCTGGGAGCCTAGGACAATAAGCATATGACAGTGGGATGGTCTAGGGCAATAAGCATTCAATAGTGGGATAGCCCTAAGCAATAACCCTCACCCAAACTTCCCGGTTTGCTGTGTCCTTATAACCTGCACCCGAAATTAAAGTTGCAGAGCTTGATCAGAACCCCAGACTTGCTCTCATTCCTTGTGTCTCTTGTCCCTTCATTCTTTCGTCCCCTTCCCTAAGGTCTCATCGAATCCCCGAGGGCTGGGGCACAAGGGTCCAGCCTGGGTTACTTAGAGAGACCCTGCTTCTAAAAACAAATAAATGAAAAGCTCAAGGGACTTCTATAATATCCAGGGATTGTTCTCAGAACATTTAGTCTTAAGGATAAAATGATGAAATACACAGACCCCACTAACATACTATGGGGCGGCTCCCCTCTGATCCCCTGCGTATTTTAGAAAACAGCTCAAGATGGAGACTTTGATGAAAGCAACAAACCCAACACACTTCCCCTTGAGTGTGCCAGAGAGAGAAGGAAAGGCAGCAAGGACCACGCTGCGTGCACAGGACTTTGGATGCCTTGAACAGAGAGGACTGTCCTGCCACTTCTTGCCACCCTGCCTCCCTAAATGCATTCCAAACCAGTGGTTCTCAACCTGTGGGTCACGGTCAATCAGAAAACACGTTTCCAATAGTCTTAGAGACTGAGACACTGCTTGGTAGCAAAATTACAGCTATGAGGTAGCAACAAAAGAATATCATCTTATGGTTGGGGGAGCCACCACAACATGAGGAACTGTGTTAAGTAAGAGTCACAGCATTAGGAAGGCTGAGAACAGCTGCTCTAAACCACCTAGATCTGTGTGAGGCTTGCAGGGCACTCTGCAAAGCACGGAGGAGGAGGGATGTTAGATGTGCCTTCCCCATCACTTACAAGGAGATCGCTTAAAACAAAACTGTTGGGGGGGCGGGTCTGAGGAGATGTCTCACTGCGTAAAATCATGGTACAAGCAGGACAACCTGAGTCTGGATTCTGAGCACCACCCACATAAAAGCTAGGAATGGTCTGTAATTCTAGCCCTGGGAGCTGGGACCTGGGAGCTGGGAGCTGGAGGATGGACGAAGTGTAGCTACAAAAGTTATCGGTGCCTCTTGTACAGCTGGTCTAGCTGAACTGAGTCTGGGTTCACTAGGAGTCTCTGTCTCACGGTGAAGAAAATATTAAATTGAGTATCAAGTGTCAACCCTCTAGCCTACACACACACACACACACACACACATACACACACACACACACACACATTCACACTCCCTCTCGAAGTGGTGGTTGGCCAACAAACCATTCCATTTGAAAGAAAACAGAAACTTCCAATGCATCATATAAAAAACATATCACTTGGGTTTAACAGGTTAAAAGGGAGCAATGGATTAAAGAAACCCCAGGAAGTGTGGCCAGATGTCCTGGGCTTGGACTCCACTAGCAGCGACTCCTTGAGAGTCACC
This sequence comes from Grammomys surdaster, assembly GCF_004785775.1. Lineage (NCBI taxonomy): Eukaryota > Metazoa > Chordata > Mammalia > Rodentia > Muridae > Grammomys > Grammomys surdaster. The sequence goes on from NW_021604632.1 coordinate 6,880,359, forward strand.
AGCTTATGACCTGCAGCCTCTCTGGACCTCACCTACGAAGTGTTTAAGAGAGCGGTCCAGATTTGCATGTGTCTGCTCATGTGACAAAGGCACACATGTGCTATCTATGAGAGAAGATGATAGTAATATGAATAGAAGAGCAGGAGGAGGGAGTGGGACAATGACTTTTATAATTTTAAAATTAGTGGAAAGGTATCTCAGTATCTTTTTTTTCCTTGTAGTTTGTTTTCAATATTTTTCGTGTGTGTGTGTGTGTGTCTGTGTGTGTCTGTGTGTGTCTGTGTGTGGTGCGTGCGCATGTGTGTGTGTTGAGTGTGTGTGTATGTGTCTGGGTGTATGTGTTTGTGTGTGTGTGTGTTTGGGTGGGTGTGTTTGTGTGTGTTTGGGTGTATGTGTGTGTTTGGGTGTGTTTGGGTGTGTGTGTGTATATTTGGGTGTGTGTGTGTGTGTTTACAGGCACAGCCTTGCCACATCTCACAGGCAGAACTCAGAGAACAGTTTGCGCGGGTCTATTCTCCCTCCCATTTCCCTCACAGGGATCAAACTTAGGCTGTCAAAGGATCTTCATAATGAATATATCCAATTCATATTACATTTACAATAAAGAAAAGTAATCCGCATTCTCACTGGCTTGTAAATGTGCAATACTAGCCATGTAAGAGATAAGGTGGGCCGTAGCAGAATATACTGATGTTCTATCACAGTTTGCACCGTTCGTGACTATCTACAAAAAAAGACAAGGTGGGAGAGGAGGGAACACTCCATGAGTGCTCGACAGTGGGGCTGGGGGGTGGCAGGGGAGCACAGTGTGAACACAGAGAATGAATGGCAAGTGTTTTGGCTAATGGTTACAGTACCAGTTTCCTCAACAAATGGTAGAGTAAACATTTAGTTTATAGAGTGAGCCAGAGTTGTGTATCTAACAGAATTTCAGTTCCATTATGTGAGGCCTGAAAGGTAGAGCCAAAAGACAACACTGACCTAGGCTTCCTGACCCAAGGGTGTACACAAAGCCGTCACCAGAATGACCTGGGAAGAGCCTGGGGGTTGGAGGGGGTGGGCATCTACCTATACAGGAATGCTTCCTAGGGGATACATGAAGGTGCCTCAGATGCTTCCAGAAGGCAAGGGACCTTCCCAAGGGGTAACAAGCAGCCATACTACACACCGTTGGTGACACACTAGCCACGTGTCCCCATGGCAGTGATGATTTAACCCAGTCCCAGTCTGAGCCTTGCCCCTAGGGAGGACTGACCTTTTATCTCCCTAGAGGTCCCTGAGGCTGACAAGCGGCTGGAGGCTATCACGGCCTGTCCACAACAGCCAGCCTGGGATTCCTCCAGCACAGACTCATGGGACCATATGCTATCTCCCCTCCAGGTGAGGAACTATGCTATCTCCTATGTCCTGCCAGCTCTGCTAGCCACTGAGGGAAATGAACTTCAGAGCCTCAGCTGCTCCAGAGGAGGCCAGAGAGAGCAAAGGTGCTAAAAATTCCCTCCAAGCATCTGGTCTCACACACACCTTCTGAACCTCCTGAATGTGCAGATCGTTTTCTGGGCTGAAGCCATCTCAGGCAGGCAGGAGTCAGCAGACACTTCACAGTGTACATTATAGGAAGACATTGATGGAGACTGGCTCCTGATTCAAATCACCCATAAACAGTCTGACACTTGCGCTTCTGTGTGGAGGACAGGAACTGCTCCAGAGGACTTATACCCCTTGCTATGGAACAAGGCAGCAAGGTGAAGGCCACTAGGCAGCCCTCTTGGGTATAAAGGGTACAGCTGCCTTTGGAAGAGCCCTCCCTGCCCTGCCCACACACAGCATACACGCTACCCAGCGTGCAGCCATTAAGGAAACCAAGTGTTTTTATATCTTCTGATTTGTCCATCCACCACGCAATGGCCTTAGGACTCTGCTCTGGAAATGAGACCCAAGGAGCAACTAAGGAGGAAGAAAGGTTGTTCTTCTGTCCTTCCGCACTGTGGAATACTGAGAAGAGGCAGGAGGACTGACTGTAGGTTCACCACATGCCGTGTGGGCTGGCCTGGCATCATAAATCAGAGCCCCACCTTCCCTCCTATTTTAAACCAAGGACAGGGGGCTTAGATGCTGGCATCTGATCTCACGGGCCTCAGGCAGCTCACTCAACCCTGACACTGAGCTACGCAGGTGAACCGTCCTTGCTATAATTTAAGATTATCATGAAACCTGGGGTCTTGGCCCAATCAAAGGCACCTCAACTAGGAATGGTTTGACTAATGGGTTGGGGGTGGGATGGGGCTTAATCCAGCTGTTAGAATTGATACGCTTTCACGAGTGGGCAGGTGTGCCTGGACCCTAGCTGCCTTCAAGTACCCTTCTCTCTTCTCCAGACAGAAAAGACCAAGCACTTCCCAGAGTTCACCTCTGACACCCTACAATCATGAAGGCAGATAAGCCCAAGAGAACCCAGGCTCACCCATGGACTCAGAATCTACTCGCTCCCAGGACGACAGAGCAGGGGACAAGTACTGTCAGTATGAGCTGCTCCTGGTGTTAGGAGAAGCCACTGGCACCTCACATCTTGTGAGTGGGAGACATGGGAAGGTGGGAGGAGGCAGGAAAGCAAGAGAAGGCGTGAATGGGTTTTGGGGCTTAGCCTGTTCCACAGTGCACTTCCATGACAGTTAGGAAACTGACACCAAAGGCAGAGAACAGGCAGTTGGGGTGGCCCACCACAGTCAGTCAGAACACTGGTCTAGTCAGTCAGAGGCATAACCAGAGGCAGCCACCGGTTAAAACAGAAGCCAAGGTCTCCACCTTGACCATTTTGCGGGAGCCACCCAGGAATCCAGAGGAAGGGAAAAGGAGACTTCATTTGATGCCTTGGGCTCTCCAGATCCCCTGCCCCACTTCGCATACACACAAAACTCATTTTAAAATTCATCACTGAAGCTGAGATGGCTCAATGGGTAGAGGCGACTGCCACCAAGCCTGCCAACCTTAATTCGATTTCTGGGACACATATGGTGGAAGAAGAGAATGAACGCACTCAAACTGTACACACACACACACACACACACACATACACACACACACACAAACACACACCAATAAGTGTTTTAATTTAAAAACACACACAAAATAAGCAGAATAGACAATTTTAGGGGAAAATATGTTTTGTTTTGTTTTGTTTTTCTGATTAGCTTGACCTCTGTGAAGGCCCACATTTTAGAAAGGCCAGTCCTAACACAGCAGCACAGCTATAGTCTGGCTGTCCACTCTCTGAAATCTTGGGATCCAGATAGTTTGTACTTTTTTCTTGATTTTTTTCCCCGATTCTGTAATATCTGTACTTAATGTATGACCTATCTTTAGATTGGAACTGAGATCTAAACGCAAAGTCATCAAATTAGACACACTGCCCGAGGGAATTCGGTGCCATTTTGGCAGTACCCAAATGTTTTGGCTCAACTTTCCGATTGGGGGGTTTTCAGAATAGGGTTGCTCCATCAACAACCCCCATGACATCCAGGAAGTGACAGTGCCAGTATGAGACCAGAGGACAAAGCCTGCCTGCCTCTCCTGATCCTGTGATCTGTCTCTTCCAACATACAGGGAAGATGGGAAATAAAAAAGGCTTGGCTCGAAGGAGGACTACAGGCGAACCGCTGTGAGGCCAAACTGCAGGCACTCCCGCAGGTATGACAGCTAACTCCAGTGGCTAGGAATGTGGACAGCTAACTCCAGTGGCTAGTCCGTGGAGCCACCCATATTGTCCAACGGAGGCTGGCATGATATCCAGTGTTCAGTCCCTCATGAAACTGTGCGTGGAGACACGCATCTGTAATGTGCGCAACTCGGGAGGTGGAGGCAGGAGAGGAAGACCAGAAGCTTAAGACCATCCTCAACTACTTGGTTGAGTTAAGGATTGTTCTGAGATACACGACATCTTGTCCCAAAAAAGCAAAACAGAAAGTTTAAAAGAAAAAAAAAACTTCAAGTTTGCCATGGCTGGTCATGAACAATTTGCCAGGAAGTGGGGCAGAATGAGAAGGGGGGCGGGGCAGGATGGGGGTGAAGCTGGGCGGGCTGAGTGCTCTCCCTAGGTCAGCTGCTTTCGGGAGCAGCTTCTCTCGCAGACAGTAAAGAACTCGATTACATCCAGTTAACTGTGCTCTAAACTGATTATGCATGTGCCGGGCTAATGGATTACATTAGCAAGAGGAAAAATAACATGCAGTCAATCTCCATTACTACGGGCCACACCAGGGCCCAACCACCTCCAAACCCCACCCGAATCCAGGCACGGAAGAAACCTAGGGAGAGGGACCTCCCCGCCCCCCCCATGGCCAGGAGTTTGTCTTAGTCACATAGAGGGAGCACATGCTCTGGAGTCATAATCTGTGTCATTCAAAGGTGAGTGGGAAAGCTCCCTACCTCTCAAAAGAGCCTCAGTGAGCAGAAGGGCATTCACTCTCCAAGGACTAAAAAGACCAGACTGTAAAGACCTTTGCTTCCTGACCCTGGGGGCAGCTATACTGAAACACCAAGGCTGGTCACTCCAGCGATCCACCAGCCAAATAGCTGCTGTTGCTAACTGGCCGGCCTCTGCCTCAGTATTTTAGTTAGAGCTCTTCTCCCTGTGGCATAGGCTTTGAACAAGAGCACAATCCCTCTGTCTTGAGCAAACAGACAGACAAACAGAACCAACAGAATAAATAAGATAAAGAAGGACCAGTCACATAAGTGACCGGCACAGATGGGGCAGAAAATGTTGCCTTCACACCTGTCCCCAGAAGATGCCTCACTCTGACTTTCTGGGTGTGATCCAGGGATATGATTTGGGGCTGGGGGAGCGGGGGTGAGGAGTTCTCAGTAAACCCTGTATTTCCAGACCCTTCAGAAGCAAAGCCGAGTACTTGGCTTTAGCCAAGCCCTGGACCACAAGGAAGATGTGGCATGCAGACTTTGTGGCCACTGTGTACATTTTAGAATCTAAGGGGCGATCCATTTCTTCAGATAGAAGAGGTCAGCTTCAGTCCATGTCTAACTCGACCCTTCATCACAGTGACATATGACCTTCAGTGGCCAAGAAGATTCCCTTGTGCAAACTTAACTGCCAGGTCCTTCAGAAATGCTGGTTCCCTCTGGTTTTTCCACCTGGTTGTCTTGGCCATGTCAGCACCATCCTATAGCCAACCATACCTGCAACTGAACCTCACTGCCAAGGGCATTCTTTCTAGTGTGGTACAAAATCAAGCCGGTCAGGTGGGGAATTTGTATGCACAGAATAGAGGATCTGGCTTACTCAGTATCCAAGCCAATCCTAGTCTATCATACCTGGTGTCAGCAGTCACTTCTAGAACACTCTATCCCTACTGCCTTTCTCTAAAGTTGTTCCTTATACACGGTGCTCCCTGAGGATATACAAAAGCAAGACAAATCGTAAACATCAACCCAGCAGAGACCATTGAGAGCCAAGGAGGCCGAGTCTCCCTCACGTGGGATCTCCAGCGACGATCATGAGAGGGACATACGTGGGAGACTCAGTCAGCTCAGAGTCCAGAGTCGGCAGGAACTGACCACTTGCTAGCCCAGAAGTGAGAAACCGCTCGAAGGAAAAAGAAGAGGCGAAGAATGAAACTGAGGAGGATGGAGAGAAATGAGGGAGTAGAGGGTGTGTGGAACGAGGCTGGGGAGATTTATGGCGATTTGTACCTGATTGTTCATACTAAAGCCATTATGGGATGATTAGAGGAAAAGGTGAGGCTTTAAGTCCAGCGAAAATCAATAGGAACGTCTGGAGCAATCCTGCCGTGCGAGTAAAAGGACTATTTACAGTATCTCCAGCCCCTCCTCCTTCTTGACGGTCGGTCTACACTGTTCAGCCAGAGACTGAGGGGTTGGGGGAGAAAGGGGAAGGGACGGGGAAGGGAGGAAAGGGAAGGGAAGGGGGAAGAGGAATGAAAAAGGCTAAAAGGAAAGAAAGCAGAGAACATGGATGCAAAACACAGGAACTGGGAAATGAATCGACAAGGAGTTCCCTCGCTTGAGCTATTTTTCTCCAGAGGACTTACTGCCTTCCACCAGGAAATTTATCCATGGGGTCTGTAACTCACCTTGTCCCTAAAGAATGAAAACTCTGAGAGCAAGGACCTGGGTGTGAATGCATACGTGAGTGTGTATCTGTAAAATATGTGTACATGTATTTATATGTGTGTGCATACACACACACACACACACACACACATATATATATATAATTATATTATATATATGGGTGTGTGCATGTGTCTGTATGTGTATAGGCACAAGTGTTTGTTTTGGGCTATTTTATGTGCACTGATATACACATACTTCCAGAACAATGGCCAGTATACAGAAGGTGTTTAGCATACAGCAAGGTGGATAAACAGAATGGACACATGAATGACGGCCTCTGGGAGCACAGAGGGGAGAAGAAATGAAAGAAAGACTGAAGGATAGAAAGGGAGTCTGGTCCACAGCAGCTGAGGGAGGCTCAATAGACTGCAGCAGAGAGCACCATCAAAGAAGAGAGCACCACCATACTGGGCTGCGGGAAAGAACCTGCCCCGGACATGAGACACCTCAAGCCTTCAGCCACCAGATGAAGCCACTGACACATGTCGGGCTTCACTGGGCATTGGATGCAAAACCTTTAGAGTTTGCCCTGCTTCCCATGCCCCCACCACGCCCACTTCCAAGTACCCAATCCGCTCTGTCGAGAGACCGTCCCTGGGCCTCAAGAAGCCGACCTCACCTTATACAACTTCAGGCTGGCCTCGTGCCTGGAGTTGACTGTGTGCAGCCGTAGCTTCTCTAGGCTGTTGGTGTAGTAGTCGCACGCGTTGCACTTCAGGTGCACGGGGTTGCCGATGGCCACACACTTGAGCCTCCACTCGTTGGCCTTCCCACCCTCCTTGATGTGGGCCACCAGCTGGTACTTCTGTACGTGCTTGTCCGTCTTGCAGTGCAGCTGGAAGTTGGCCTTGAGCTGCGTGTTGTAGCGGCAGAGTTTGCACTGGTAAGAGTCCCCCATCACCGCCTTCCACTCGTCCTCCGAGAGGCTGCGCTCCACGTTCATGTGCAGCCCCAGCATGTCCAGGTTGTCCGTCGTGAACTTGTTGCAGACGGCACACTGGAAGAGCTTCAGCGATGGGTCGTTGGTCTGGATGAAACTCTCGCCCAGGTTCATCAGCTCCTCTGACACCAGCTGCCCGCCCCCGAGCCGCATGTCTAGGGGGATCTCACCGCCCACTGTAGGAAAGGTAGAGGAAGACAGTTACAAGTCAGCCTCGCAGCCATGGTACAGGCAACAAACCCTGCAAGGTGCTAGTGGCTGGAAAAACAAAATCCTCTTGCTGTGTTTGGATAGGCTGTGGTTTGCAGAAGGCCCTGTGCCTTCTATATATTCTGAAAAAAAGGACATCTAGATGAATTTATGGAGCGTGGTCCCCGGAACGATTTCAATTCACTCCCTCTCTCTTGGGATCCAAGGAAAGTGCTAAGTCTGCATCACCCTTTGAATGCAACAGGATCTGAAAGTCCAGACCCCATCCTTCCAGCCCCCTATTGCCAGAATCGGAAATAAGCAGCGTGGTCCATAATACCAGGCCTCTAGCAGGCGTCTAAAGTGGGCCCAGTATTCACCTATGGCATCACTGAGGAGCAAAACTTCCTGCCATAGTAGGAAGGGGGTGGGGGTGTATCTTGCTGTCCACACAGCTCGAAACTGAATTTTTCATTGTCATTAATATTAATGTAGATGGCCACACCGTGGCCCAGCTAACTGTACTGCACAGATCTCAGTAATGTGAGCCCCCTGCCCCTCCCAAGACCCCTCTTGTCAGTATCCTACCTGTCAATCAGAGCTACCTAACCTACCTCTTACCCTTTCTAGAATGATCTTCCTTTTCCAAGTCCCCTTATCACATGGAATACCGGTCACAGCTAGCCATACACAAGACCGCATTACGGCCACATCCTACCAGGGTGGGGGCACTCTAGAGCCGGAATACAGCCATGTTTTGAATGGTCCTGTCATCTGAGAGTCTGTCCAGTGTACACACAACCAAATATCTTGTGCAACGGACAAGGGTCAAAAGCACCAACGTGATTCACACTCAGGAGGTGAATCCAGACCGGCAGCTTCAGTCAAGGGGTCAGCCCGAACTCCCTAAGAAAGGTCTGATAAGAAGAGACCACCATCCCTTCCCCCTGCACCCCAACCCATTTTCAGTCCATCTCTGGCCTGAAGAAACCCAAGGGAAAGCTCACCTTTACTGGTGGTGAACTAACACAGCAAGCTCTTACATATACCCCGAGAAAGCCTTGGAGACAGCAGACTCCCCTCCATCACCTAGACATGCACAGTCCCCCGAGGGTTGAGTGTCACCTTCTAGTTCCTACCTCTCCTCAGAACACATGCACACGGGCTCCGAGGTCTGCCCCCACCCTCCACCCTCCAACTGATATTTAAACCTGACCTTTCATATGTGGTTTGACTGAGGTTTTTTTTTTTTTTAAATAACTGATTAGAATCCAAGTTAGGCTCATCAAAGGAAAAATGATGAAGATGACAGGACAGCAAGGGATGGGGGCGGGGGGTGGGGGAGTTTGTATCGACTACAAAAGAAGAGAAGAAGAGTTCAGTACGGACTCCACTAAGCTACATGCGAAGTCGTCGGACGATGTAAGAAGACAGAGAAATCTTCCACACGTGCATTCCAGAAGGTTCTGGAGGCTCTCCACCTCCGGGCTCTCTTATCATGCTCCCTCGTGAGAGGAGTCATAGCCATGACATTCTTTTCAGAGCAAGAGCAAAAAAATAAGAAAAGGGAAAGAAAGAAGAGAAAAAAAAAGGAGAAAAAAGAAAAAAAAAGAAGAAAATAAAATCCAGTTCCATTCTTAAGAGGAACAAACACAGGCAACATCCACAGAACACACTCTGTGCTCCAATCAAAGCAAAAACTGTCCAGAGGAGCGAGACAAGGAACAAATGCGCATTGCTTCTGACGTGAACCACCTGAAGCATCAAATCTTCCCCAACTCTTCAAACGCAGCTGCAGCTCATCAATCTGCCGCTCTACAGAGAAAGTCCGCTGTGGCTTGCTGGGTGTCTGGGTGAACATTAAAAGCCCTTGGAAGGAGTAGAGATTTAAGCCCCTGTTCCCATCCCTGGTTCACAGGCCCAGCGTGGAGCAGAGTCAGGATGACAAAGAGCACAGCAGAACTCCTGCCAAGACTCCACCCTGGAGAAACGCCAAGGCGTTGGAATCCGGCAAGTCCACACAGTTAATTCAACTCCAGTGAATTAGATGACCCTCACTTGATCCACGGGCATCTGGGAGCCTGTCTGAATAAGAAAGAGTCGGGGCATTCCTCTTGAGCCCTGTGAGGGCCTTGGGAAAGACCATGTATCCGTGACAGAGACTCAACTAACTTGGCCTTCATAGCCTGGCATAGGAGTCCACTCAGAAGCCCAGACTCAAGAGGCATGAATGAAATGACATATCCGAAAAGCAAAGGAAAAAAGCAACAGCCTCCTAACCCCCAAGCAAGTGCTCTGTAGATGCCCTTGGGAAATGGGAAAACGTCCCGGTGACCCACTCCTTGATTCTGTGCTAGACTTGAGAATCTACAGGGATGCTTGGGAGGTGTGCTTATAGGGCTGTAAGTCTTAATATCCTGTCTACAAAAGGTGGCAAACCCATTTAAGCCAGACCAGATGGAGGGGTGTAAGCCCCTCCTCTATGTCCTCAAGACTAGAAGCAGCTCCAAAGCAAGATGCATCTGACCACTAAAGAGAAGGTTCTGTCAAAGAAAGCATGGGAATGGTAACCTGGTAGGTGAGAGTAAATTTCACAGAAGCCCCTTCTGCCCCGCTGATCACAACTAATACCCTAGAGCCGCCTAACCAATAGCCTGACCCCAGCGCTGCAGCAGGTGCCCCTGAAAGTTTTCTATTTGCCTATGTTCTTTCTCCTGCTGAGGCCAAACAAATTCCTCTGTAAATCCTCTGACACCTCCTCTTGTCACCACACCCAGTCAGCCTTGCAACATGGAGCAACTGTGAGTCTCCTCACCTGGACAGAACTCACAGACACGGAAAAGTCAGGCAGTCTCTGAAGATCCACCTCATCCAACCAGGGTGGCTCAGAACTCACAAGCCCTTCCTGACTGAGCTGGGCAAGATCCTTGGAAAGGATAGGCTCTACTCTCAAGCCATGAAGTGGCTCTTCTTTGCGGGTCTGAATACAAGGACTGTCTGTCCCTTTTGGATTTGGTGATGCTAAGAACTGTGGTGATCCCCTGGGACTTATACAGACACTGGGTAGAAAAGGAAAAAAAAAAAAAAAAACCACAAAATATGTCTCCAACTGAAGAATTCACAGAGAAGTCAGTCACTTCCAAGGGAACTAGAAAGACCTTGATTTGTCAGTATGACCTCATCCTGTTCCTATGCTTCTGTGGTATGAGGGCTGTACCCAGTTCATTCTGAAGATATGTCTAGCAGAACTTTATTGTCTCTAAGATGGGAAGCTAATTCCTATGGGGGAGGGGGGGAGAAGGAAGAAGAAGAGGAGGAGGAGGAAGAGGAAGAGGAGGAGGAAAAGGAGGAAGAGGAGGGAGAGAGGAGGAGATATTGGCTTCAAGGCACTAGGAAGCAACACCCACCCTTCCCAGGGTGCACGGTTCACTCTGGGGACAAAACAGAACAATGGATTCTTGTGCCTTCTTGGTTAACCAGTCCAGTTGGTGAAATGTCTTCAGATCATTTGGTCATAAAAGATCAACAGGTTAATGTTTCAAAATAAAAACCAAGGTTCAAATATCATGAATTCAGAGAGAAGCAGAGGGCAGGAAGAACGAGCTGGATCCTGGGAAACACAGCTCACACTCGACAGTCAGCCCTACAACACGACACAAAATAGAGACCCGTGTACTGGTGAAATATGGCCTCCTGGCGCTTGCGTAACCCACGTTCAACTCAAGGTATAGGCTAGCTTTGTTGCTAAGAACACTACTTCCCATGACAATCATAGGATACTACTTAACTAAAGTTCCCTCTACAGGTCCCAGAAGGCCTAGACAGTAGTCAGGGAATGGAAGTTAGGCTGGGCCCTGCTTAATGAGGTCAAAAGGAACCTGACCATCACACTAACCTTCAAAAAGTCAGAATGTGTATTTTTCTGCTCAAAACAGGTCGTGACCCATAGCCCTTAGCACCCAAATCCCACACTCTTGTCTATACTATATGCATCAAGCTAATCAGTAAGACTTGGCACTGTGGTTTGGAAAAAAAAAAAAAAAAAAACAAGTCCCCCAAGACTTGGTCCCCAGCCTGTGGCACTATGGAAAAATGGTGAGCCAGAGGAGGGACCCAGTTGTAAATCTTCTAAGTCATATGGGACCCTGGCCCCTTCCTCTCCTTTTC
>NW_021604632.1:6896804-6928955 GCF_004785775.1 Grammomys surdaster
AAAAAAAAAAAAAAAAAAAAAAAACTAGAAGCAACCAACACTCAAGTTTTAATCCTGGCCCTACATAACCAGAGTACAATTGCAGCTCTGTCCGATGTATAAAATCTTCATTATGTATACATGGGGTGCGAGGAGCAATGGGGGGGGGGACGACACTGGATTGTGAGACATTTCCATTAAAAAAAATTTTTTTTGAGGAGATAAAAAAAAATCAAAACCAATTCACACACACGGGCCTGCCCCAAACTATTCTACATGCTTCCACCCCTGGGAAACCCCTATGGTTAAAACACACAAGCCGGAAGGGAAGGGGTTAGCCTCACCTAGAGCAGGCGTCATGGCGGCCATGGGCCCTGTAGGATCCAGCTGGAATCCACTCATCATGAACTGGGCATCCGAAGCGGCATTGTCCATCTTCAGGTTGGGCAGGTTCATGTTCTGGGCCAGGTAGTACTGGTAGAGCTCGGCCTCGGCGGGCGAGGGGAGGCTGCCGAGGCCCAGGTGGCGGTTGTGCTGGATCTGTGTCATGTTCTGTTGAAGCAGCATCATGTTGTGCATGTGTTTCTCACTGGTCATGTGAATGCGGAGGTTCCGGGCCACGTTGGTCTCGTAATCGCACACCTCACACCGCCACGTGGGTTTGGTTTTTGGTTTGGTGGGTGAGGGGGCACCGCAGGAGCTACCGATGTTGGCGGCGGCTGCGGCAGCGGCTGCGGCGGCCGCGGCGGCCCCGGCGCTGTGACTGAAGACCTGCTCGCCCCCTCCGTTCTGCAGGTTCTGCATGTTGTTGAGATGTTTGTCGGACTGCATATGAATACTGAGGTTGCCTTTGGTAGTTGTGGAGTAGTTACAGACCTCGCAGCGGAAAGGCTTGTAACCACACGTGTAGCTCTCGCCTCGTGCCAACCGCGGGTGGGGCTGCCCGCTTTTGCAGTAGACGCAGGAGCCCCCCGGCTCCGGGTGCTTCTCCTTCATGTGTGCCTCCAGTGTCTGCTGGTACTTGTAGTGCCAGTTGCACTTGGGGCACTTGAGGGTCTTACACGAGTTGCGAGAATGCATCATGGTCATGTGGCCACCCAGCGAGCGTGAGGAGCCCAGGACCGTGTCACATTTGGGGCACTCCACACCGCTACCTGAGGGGCACTCCCCGACCCCAAGCTCGCAGAGGGAGCCAGCGTGCTGGTGATGAGGGACAAAACCCCCATCGTCGCCCTCTGTGCTTTCATTTGGTTCTGGTGCTGTGGCACTGTCTTTATTGGCACTTTCGTCAGCGAAGTCCAGCCTCCTGCCCTCTGCCACGTTGGCCCTGACGCCCTCACTGTTAAAGCTTAAACAACCCCTCCGGTTCGCACCATCAAAGACAGCAAAGTTAGAAGCAGAGTTAGAAGTAGTAGAAGCTGTGCCCCTGGACAGGGTCTGGAGCACATTAGGCATTAAGGGGGAGTTAGAAATGCTTTGGTTTGAGAGAGCAAGGTCCTTTTTGCTGCTACCAGCTGCCGGGGCCCCAGACTCCTCGGGGGGCCTGTCCTCCAGTTCCTCCTCCAGCTCATTTGGAAAGAGTCCTTTGCAGCCCTCCTCCTCCTCTTCTTCCTCTTCTTCCTCCTCTTCCTCCTCCTCCTCCGCCTCTTCCTCCTCCTCTTCCTCCTCTTCTGCCTCCTCTTCCTCGGCTGGCTCTACTTTCTCGGAGAAGCAGTCCTGGTCCCCCACTTCTTGCTTATCTCCTTCAGCTGCCCCAGAGTCCTTGCCCTCTGAGGATTTGGTAGGACTAGAAGCCAGAGGCCCCAGGGGGACTGAGGTAATGGGGGTCTTCAGGACCGAGCTGGTAAGCCCGCCAAGGTTCAAGAGTGTGCTGGGGGTCAAGAGACCAGCCTGGGGCTGCTCAGGGCCAGCAGCTGCTACGGCTGGGAGGGCTTCCTCCCCTTCCATTCGGATGCCACTAAATTTACCGTAAAAACTGTGTCCGGGGCCTATGAGGTTAGCTGTGGAAACTAAAGGGTGCTGAACGTTTTTGGTTTTTGGTTCCAGAAAACTTACAAGGGGTTCCTTGTCTTTGCCAATGCCTTGGACGATAGCGGAGATGTTCTTATTGCTAAGAAGTTTCCGCTCCTCTTCGCTCAGGGTCATTCGATGGTCGTGCACCGCGTGGGTCACAAACGAACGGACATACCCAAAGGAGAGTTTGCACAGGAAACACATCAGAATGGGTTTCCTCTTGCCGTAGAGCACAAAGCCATCGAATTTGGACAGGTCCACATTGTTGGGAACATCTTTGGATACGCAGGAGCTTTTGGCAGAACCATCACTGTTCAGGTAATCCTTGTTGCTTTTGTGTCGCACGTCAAAAACGCGGAAGCTGTGCAGGACAGGGCTGAGCCCCGCCAGGGCTGAGGTATTCGGGAAGGCCTGGTCTGAGCCCTCAAACCATTTCCCGAAGGATGAGGCTATGTGGAAGGTGTTGATGATCTGGGGGTACACAGGGGCAGCACACGAAGGGTCCCCTTGTTTCCCCCCCACCCCGGGGAGAGAGTTCAGGAAGAGAGAGGGGACGGCCCCGCTGCCGCTGCTGCCACTGCTGCTGCTGCTGCTGCTGCCACACGTGGCCCCGCTCTGGGCCAGCTGGCTCAGGCTCTCAACAATGTATGCGGAGCCATCTGGCTGGTAGACGATTTCCCCGGCCAGGTTCTCCACATCGCTCTCCTCCTCGCCCTCCTCGCTGGTGTCGCTGGCGCTCTCCTCTCGCAGGGCCTGCGGCGGGGGATGCGTGCCAGGGCAGTGGTGCTCCATGTAGGTCTGGAGGCTGGAAAAGGAGGCTGAGCACTCGTTGCAGCTGACCTCCTTGCTGGCGGGCTCGGCTGGCGGCCCAGCGGAGGTGCTGCTGTCCGCCAGGCGCTCATTGAAGGGGGCCCTCAGGCTGTCCAGGGGCCCATGGCTCTCGCCTGTGGGCTGCTCCATGCTACTGGGTTTGTCGGGGAGGTGGGTGCTGTTGAGTTCAGTCCATTGCCGGTGCTGAGGGATGCCGCACCCATTGTCCTTCCCCGAGACGACGGGCGAGTCACAGCCTTCCATGGTAAGGCCTGCGTGGAGCTTTCATTGCACCCAGTACGGATCGGACCTGAAGGGCGGAGGCAAGGGGGGAGGAGGGAGAGAGGGGAAAGAGAGAGAGAAAGGAAAGAGGTTAGGAGGGCCGAGGCTAAAGTCCCCCCAATGGGGTGCTCTAAGAAGCTTCTGTCCACACCCACAACACAAAGCTTGCAGGGCAGAGGGCAGACTGGGGGACATGGCCCTGCACAGTACAGTACAGAGAGGGCAAGAGGTACCATGGACGACACAGCCGGGTCCATGCAGCAAGTGGGAAATGGGAAAAAGTGGTCAGGGACACGCCCCTTAGACTTCACACTATCTGTCAATCTACAGTTAGAATTGGAATTTCCACACTCTATGCCATCAGGGCCTCAAGACAGGCTGGGCAGGGAGCCATGGTGGAAGAGGTCACAGAAGGGCCCTCCTGCATACAGATAACGTACATGAAGTCATCTGTATCAGATAGATAGCGCTGGGGGTTGGGGCGGGACACCAGGGGGGAATAAGGAGAAGAAGCTGTGGCCACCTTCAGAAAGAGACTGGCAAACTGAGACGTGTCCAGTGATGTAGAGAAATTAGAGGTACTTTTCAATGCCCGTGGGTCAGGTTTGGTAAAGTTCAAAGGTCTACAGGGTTCAGAGGGCAAAGGTAAAGGCTTAGGTACATCGTAAGGGGGACAACGACCACATCCCTCCCCTTCAGGTCTCAGAAACATCAAAAGTCACATTCCCCAAGCAGTAAACCTTACAGGGTAAATCTCAACAGAGACTGGGTGCCACGACTCTGAGCATCAAACCGAAGAGAAGACACCCCAAATTCCCATCTCCATCCCAAACCAGAAAAGCTTCCTTGTCTGGAGCTCAGCAGACTTCACAATGAAACTAGGAAGGCACCAAGGATGAGACAGGCCAGACTTTCAATGGGCCAATGCCTCCTTGGGGAGCAATACCTCAGCCCATCTGCAGGGAGCCCGTTCGCCATGCGCCACGCATGGGGTGGGTTTCCCCTAGAGAAGGCAGAGACAGCAGCTGGGCTTAGCAAGGCCGGCTTCCACAGCTGCCTCTTAGTTATTAGCTGCTACCCCGGCAGCTGTCCTTCAGCCCTGGGGCTTTTCCGTTTCCGACTCCAGAGTGCTACTGAGCTGAACTTGCCCTCTGAGAGCGCATGTCCCTGGGGAAGGTAGCAACAGATCACAGGCTGCCTGGCTCCTGCACCATCACCACGGGGGTGGTTATCGCCTTGCTGCCGTTCTCCTACAGGTGGCTCAGCACCTCTCTTTTACCAGACCCCAAGCCATCTGTGCCCTGCTCTGCCATCTAACTCATTCATACGCAGCAGACAAAGCATTTGGCTAAGTTTCATCTCCCTCCATCTCCTGCCAACCTTGGCTTCCTTGTTTTCTATTTCTCCAGGCTTGACTGCATAGTGAGCCAACAGCTCCCCCTCGGGAAAAGGAGGAGAAGGCAGGCTTGCAGAAGCCTCCAAAGAAATCACTTCTCCGAACGGATGTGCCATGATTGGTTTAAGGCTCGCACGTACGAATTTGTCCAGTCGACTGATAACCTATGCCTCTGTGATGGTAAAGTTCTGTATGCCTTAGAAAAAGACTTGTTAGCTTGAAACAAATCGCCGCACTAAACCAACCCCAGTGGCAGATGAAACAGGACTTCCCATAAGGCATCTAGGTGAGAATCTGGGGAGGCTCTTCTTAAGGACGTCCCTGATTGGCTAGCTGACACCTGATTGACAGTTCAAGCCCAAAAGGATGGCAGGTCTGAAGGGGGCGGGAGGGTTAACAGCCCGATTGTAAAATCAATGTCATAAATGCTTGGTAAGTTACAGGAACATGCGGGAAGGGGAGGCCACGATTGATGAAGAAGAACAGCTTTGATGCTGCACCAGGGACTTGTTTATTGACAGCAAAGCCAATCTCCTCTCCAGCCTGGGCCGGGCCAGAAAAACCTGCTAGCATTTACCAATTAATTGGTGGGCTTTGCTTGCCGGGCTCTCTTCTTCCTCCTCCATGAACTGGCCAGCTAAGGGGCTGGGACTTTAAAAACAGAATACAACAAAAACTCAAGGGTGGAGGGAAAAAAAGAAACAAAACTTCCCTTAATTTGTTCCCTACTCCCAAGCTGGTGACTAATTCTGACAGACAGACAGCTGGGGACACTGGGTCTGGGGAGTCAGTCCCAGGAAGATGATGGTCCATAAAGACACAGGTGGGAAAGAGAGCCCAGTTTCCAGGCCCAGGCTGCCTGTATTAGAGCTTCTCTTCCATACACACTGACCACTGACTGCAAGCGAAACTTTTTGAGGAGCTGAATGAATAGCACTGCCCTGAGAAACGCAGGCTCCTGGTTCACACCCCACCCCAAACAGAACTAGGTCCACATCATCCCTGGGAACCTGAATTAATACTTGAAATGCTATTTCCACGGCATCTTCACCAGACGACCAGCCTGTCTGTGCCTGGTTTCCATGCAGCCGGGAAGGCGGCATGCGTCCTCTGCCTCAGACCCTAGCAGATGCAGGAAGAAGGAATAGACAGGCGAAGGGGGGGTGGGGGTGTGCTGACGTGAGGCAATCTCTTCATCCTGCCCAGTCTGGCAGCTCATGGGCCTCGGGGCATCCACTACTCTCCCACCCAGCGTGCTTGCTCTGTTTATCAGCCAGTCAATAAGAAAAAGGTAGTTCTTACTTAAGGAGGCAGAAGTCAACTCGGCAGGTCGATCAGCACTCTGTCTGTAAACATGGTTTCCCGTAAAATCAATGCTCTTCAGTTACAGAGGGCGGCCTGGGAACCAAGTGGGTCCCCCACACTTTCACGGGAAGCCCTGCCACTCAGCATTCACAAACCTTTCCTCAGCCCCCTAGCCCGCCCCTCAAGCCCTGACCCTATCCCACAGGCTCACCCGGATCTCTCAACCCTTCCTGCAGGCCAATTCTTCTTCCCCCTAACCACTCCCCCCTCCAGGTTCCCTTTCAATGACCTCAATACTACACTCGATGCTATTTGTTTAGAAATTCAGTTCAGATTTTTATTAAGCACATCTTTCCAATGACAAAATTCGAGCGTAGATGCGGAAGTGATCCAGCAAGCATTTGCACACATACACGGTTGCTCGCTCCTTTGCTCTGCTTAGCATTGAAATCTGCCATTTGAGAAGTATTCAGCGCACAAGAATTCTAACACCTTAAGAATCCCCCAATACAAAGGTAGGTGTGTGTGTGTGTGTGTGTGTGTGTGTGTGTGTGTGTGTAAATATTGCAGTTCCCTGTTTTAAAGCTCATTGCAATTTTGGAAATATCAACCTCTTTGAAAGATTGCTTTAGAAGGATAAAACGCTACCAGGTCCACCACACTCATCTTGGCAACTGTCTCTCTCTTTAAACTGAAAGGGTGCTGTAAGGAAAGTTCTGTCTTATTCCACGAAGGAGACAGGGGGAGGAGGGAGAGATGAATGAAACGCCACAGTTCTGGTAGGCTGGGGAGGGGGGTGTGAGTCTAAGGAAGGGGAGGGGGCTCCTGCTGCTGCTTCAGCTCCCAGCGAATTAAACATGAACAGTCACACTGTGTAATTTTAAATTGTTAATTAGCACAGGGTTAATTAGGCGGTCCTTTCACAAGGGGCTGTTTGGCAGAAAACCAAGAAGGGAAACAAAGGGGAAAGCAAGGAAAAAAAAAAAACAAACAAAGAGAATAGAGACAGCAAGAGAAACTGTTGCCTCTGTGGATAACCTGCAGGGCATCACCAGAGAAGTCAGCCAGCAGGCAAAGATGCCTGGTTCTCTGGGGACTCCTTGCCCTGCTCTAGGGAGAAATGTAAGGATCACCCTTCTCCTGGGACTCAGGCAGTGCACAGCACAGGCTGCCGACATGTTTTGACTCAGCAATTTCTCCATTCTAGGAATTTATTCTAAGGAAACCACCCAGGAGATGTGTGGACATATGAAATTGTTCATAATAAGATTTATGACAGAAAAGAGGAGAGATGGAAATAATCAGGCAAAAACTAAGCGTATCACTGTTCGTGGAATTCAACGCATTATAAGGCTGATGACGCTAAAGAAACCATTTGCAAGCACTGGGAGCCGATCAGGTGCAAACTGAGTAAAGTATGTGTTGCTGAACATAAAGCCATCATCATATACTTCTATGAAAACTTTTAGGATGGTAAATTCGAGAAGGTGGGGTTATGGGTGATTTTATTTCCTCTCTTGTGCCTATGTTTCCCCAAAGCTTTTTTAAAGCCTTAATAAAGGCCATCACTTACTGAGTTAGGCATGGAGGTGATACCAACAGGCATACTCATAACCACTCTAGGTTGGGTGCTATTCTTATACCCATTTCAGAGATGTAACACTGAGATAGCCTAAATGACAAAACCAGATGGTTGTTGTAGGATCTGTGTTCTTAGCCACTCTGTGGACATTTTCCTTGGATGTCTGTTGTCAAGAAGACAACAGCAAAGCATGTTGACAGCCAATATTTGCATTAGATCTTCATGGACCCAGAGACTGTTTCAAGATCAGGCACTGCTCATACCTACCAGTCCAAACAGGAGAACCCAAAGTGGCCCCTCTTTATTTATTTATTTACATAGCATCTGACAGCTAGAAGAGATCATGTGACCAGAGAAGCCACAGAGAGCCAGGGACGGCAGGGCCAATGTCCTGGTTTCTTTTCAAGAAGGAAGGGGCCTAGTGGGACCAAAGAGATGGCCTAGTGGTTAAGAAAGCTCACTGCTCTGGGAAGGACCTAAGACCCAAGCTGGGCTCACAATCCCCTCATCAGGCAGCTTACAACTGCCAGCTTCTAGAAATCTGGCACCTCTGGCTTCCTTGGGTACCTGTACTCGAGTCCATGTAAAATTAAAAGAAAAGAGAAGAAATAGAAATAAAATAGGCGTGTAGGGTCCAGAGAGATGGCCCAGTGGTTAAAAGCACTCACTCTTCACTCCCCAGAACCAAAGGTAGGAGGACAAAACCAACTCCTAAGTTATTCTCTGACTTCACGCACATGTGCACCACACTGTGCCAATCCACCGTCACACACATGCCTGCACATGCATCATACATGTGCAATAATAATAAACTTGGAAACTGAAAAGGGCATGATCTAAAAACTGTAGGGCCTGGAAATGCACCCGCTCACTCGCTCGCCCATTATTTAAAGTGAAGCTACAAGATGGCGGATGCTAGGGAACACGCATGTTCTCCTGAGGAGGGGACCGCAAATAAGCATGGTGTGTACAGTACAGTGCCTTCCAAAGCCAGACAAGGGAACTGCATGATGTATGTGCCTATCATTCTTGGATAAAGTGAGAACATCCAAGTTAAAAGAATGGGCTGGGCGTGGCAGTGCACACCTTTAATCCGAGCATTTAAAAGGCAGAGGCAGGCGGATCTCTTTGAGTTCCGGGACAGCCTGGTCTACAAAGTGAATCCAGGACAGCCAGGGATATTACACAGAGAAACCCTAAGTGATTAGAAGTTGCAAATTCTCCTAGGTTTAAACAGCTTCCACTGAGTGAGGAAAACCCCTCAGAAGAGGGGGAGTTCCTCGGCACACAGCCAGTGAGAACACACATAATAAAATAAACCAAGCATAGACTCGGGGAACTGAGAAATGCAGCTAAGAGAGTCCAATCAGGTTCCCTGAAGTTTTCCATCTCAGGAACAAGAT
The DNA here is from genome assembly GCF_004785775.1 of Grammomys surdaster. Classification (NCBI taxonomy): domain Eukaryota; kingdom Metazoa; phylum Chordata; class Mammalia; order Rodentia; family Muridae; genus Grammomys; species Grammomys surdaster. The sequence continues at coordinate 6,905,575 of NW_021604632.1, forward strand.
CTTTCAAATGATAAGGTCTGCGTGACTCCACAGCAAGTGGATGGATGTCATCGCTTCTAGGCATCATGGCGGCTGAGGCACCCACTGACCTGATGCTGTCTTGTATCTATCACACTCATTTAAGTCAACAACTTGGGGGACGGCAGCAAGAAGTTACACGTCACCATGCAGGGCAAAGAAAGTTAACAGGAAAAAACTAAAAGTAGAATTGGCGTAGGGGTCGGGGGTGGGGGTGACTTTGACCAGTTGGAACATGAGACCCAAACTAACCAAGATGGAACTGTCACAAGGTAAGCTTAAAGTTGTTATTAGGTCCATACATGGTCAAAGGCAGCAATTCAGGTCACCCGGATGCTGTGATTGACTGACTTGTTGACTCATGTGTCTCAGCTGCGAACATATGAGATCAGCCTCCATATGACTCACCTCTCTTTGACAACCAAGATGTGATAGCTGATTAATAAAGGGATGGATTAAAAATAAAAAAAAACTAAGGTCGTGAGAGAAATTGTAACACATTGAGAGAATGAAGATAACCGGCCCATGAACACATCCCCCCCTCATCCCTCACATTCTAAAAGATGCCTGGCCAACAGAACTGGAACAGCCTTTGGATACGTGGCCAGCTCTTAGGCTGAAGCAGGAAGAGTGTAAGACGAGCTCGGAGCCATCCTTCATTAAAAAGCACTGTGAGCTGACGTCTCAGGTGGACAGTGAGCTGGAGGGGCTCCTGTCAGCCACACCTGGGACGTCTGGAACAAAGTAAAAGCAAAGGGTTGACACATGATGCATAAAATAAGAATTCACAATTCCATGCAAACAAACAAACAGATGTGACAGCAAAGTTCTTCCTCTGGGTAGAAACCTAAAGAATAAATGCATACACCAAAAACAAACAAAACAAGACTGTCGAGTCCAGAAATCACCTATCCTTCCGTGACCATCACCCTAATAATAATCCATCCAGGGGATAAACAGTGGACACTCACACTAAAGGAAGAATGATTTTAAAATCTGAGTTTCCCTCACAGCCTCTTACTGAAGAAGAAAACAGGAAACTTACAGCAGAGGGAGGCCAGGCAGATACCAGCTTAATCAGTGGGACAGACAGACGTCGTGCAATTCCTGGTGGGATACTCTGAGAGGAACACTACACTGTCTCCCTGTCAAAAGCATTCTAATCAACAAGGAACATCGGATGAACCCAGATTGAGGGAGGTCTACGGGTCATCCTACGCTCTTCAGAAACATCAATGCCGTAACGGAAGAACACATCGAAAAGTGTTTCAGATTGAAGGTGACTGGGGAGAAGAGACAAACGCATGTAGCAAACCTCTGTGGTTTGCTTTTCCTATAAGGAGCATAAGAGAGACAACTGGCAAAATCTGGATGTGGCCTGAGGATGGGTTAACGGGAGCCTATGCCTGGCATGCTTACATGGGATAAAGTCTGTTAGAAGACATGCTTGGACACAGGAGGAGGGAGGCATGGCGCCTCAATTCTCAAATAGGGTAAGGAGCTAGGATGGAAAAGCACACCTCCAATCCCAGCACTGAGGAGGCAGAGGCAAGAATGCTGTGGAAGGTAAGTTTGAGGCCATCATGAGCTACATGGTAAAACCCTGTCTTGCTATTTAAATTTTTTTTTAAATAAGTAAGCCTTAATGAGAAACATGGGCAAGCACGTGGTATGTATATGCACATGTGTGTACAACACACATATATGTAGCAAAAATGACTACAGATGAAGACAGGAATTTTTTTAATGATCTATTTTTATTTTATGTACACTGGTATTCTGCCTGCATGTATGTGTGTGTGTGTGAGGGTGCCAGATCCCCTGGAACTGGAGTGTCGTATAGCCTTGGGCTGCCATGAGAGAATCGAACTCAGGTCCTCCGGAAGAGCAATCAATGCTCTTAACCACTGAGCCTTTGCTCCAGCCAAGAATGGGAATTCTCTGTTCTGCTTTAAAACTTTCTTTTACACCTGCAATAATGTCAAAAGAAAAGTGAACTGTCTAGAACAAAACTCTCCAAAAATATGTGTGTACTACAAAATCCACCCAGATGTGTAGGTCCTTATTGTTTTGTTTTTGGGGTTTTTTTTTTTGTTGTTGTTGTTGTTGTTTTTCGAGACAGGGTTTCTCTGTGTAGCCCTAGCTGTCCTGGAACTCACTCTATAGACCAGGCTGGCCTCAAACTCAGAAATCCGCCTGCCTCTGCCTCCCAAGAACTGGGATTAAAGGCAAGTGCCACCACCGCCCGGCTGGTCCTTATCTTTATGGGAAATTCCCTCTTGGCCCAGCTCCAGGAAAGAGCAGAGACTGCAAAGCTGGGCAAGGAAGCAGATCACCAGTCTTCCCTTTCTGCAGCTGAGCCTTCTGGATAGAGTCCTCTGGTTGGAGAAGACAAATCAATAAACCATTTTAACTAGGGTAAAATTTCACATAACACTCAACATCAATAACAACAAAAACAAGATAGATCACAACTTTTGGCTACATTTCTTACCGTAGTGAAAAAAAAACATAAAAAATAAATAAAAAAAAAATTTAAGATGAGCCCCACAAAGGAATTCTAGTAGCCTACCAGGTAAGTAGTAAGTCTACACTAAAACAGTAAAATAAAAAATAAAAGACTAAATAAACATTACTAACACTCCAACACAAACACACAGACACAGCACAAACAAAGAAGGTGTGGGGATGGCTCAGTAGGTTGAAGACACTTGATGCTCTTACAGAGAACCTAAGTTAGAAGTCTCAGCTCCGACACCGGGCATCTCATAGCTGCCTGTAATTCCTGCTCCAGGGAGGGATGTGATACCTGTGGCCTCTTCAGGCACATACTCATGGTACATACCCACACAAATAATTAAAAATAAAAATAGCCGAGCGGTGGTGGTGCACGCCTTTAATCCCAGCACTTGGGAGGCAGAGGCAGACGGATTTCTGAGTTCGAGAGTTCGAGGCTAGCCTGGTCTACAGAGTGAGTACCAGGACAGCCAGGGCTACACAGAGAAACCATGTCTCAAAAAAACCAAAAAATAAAATAAAAAATAAAAATAAATCTAAAACGAAACACTAGAAATCTCATCCAAGGGGCAAAAGGATAATGCCCAGATCTGCTTTTGCTTAGAGCCTGGTAAAGAACCATTCTGTGCTTTACACAATAGTGGCGTCTGTCTACTGACGCACGTAAGTCGGGAAGCGTTAAGCCATAAACAAGTGAGATTTCATGGGGTTAGTGATGACTTCCCAACAGTCTTAAGAAGGATTCTGCAAGTGTGACCAGGTGACACAAACTTGCACAGATCCTTCACAAAACAGGAAGCCCACTGTACAGAAGGCCCCAAAATATAACCTAGACCCTGGGCTTCATGTTGGCTAATAAGTGCACCCTTGCGACTTGCAGCATGCACATAAATCGACCGGGAAGTGAAAAGTGCTGGCTCAGTCCATTCTGCAAGAAACACTCGGCCGCTGAGATATTCTGATTACTGTGGGGTCTGGGGCGGGCAGGGAGCAGGGTAGTCATGAAATCTGAGACAGGGAGAGCCAGGTGTCAGAACCCAGTCTGCGCTGATTCTCCATGAAGAGAAAGAACCTCACCCATAGCAAATGATGGGGTGGGGGGGCGGCACAGTCTATGACAAAAACATTTAATACTTACTGTATTTATAGCTGTTTAAGGAAAAAAAGAAAAAGACAAGCCAGCTTTTATAATCTATAGTATCCTAAATATGGATTTGTGATTTAGTCACCCATTCAATAATTGTCTCTAGTCATAGGAGGTCTTCCTTACCCATCCACCCTAAGTCTTGTGGAGACCTTCCGGTCGTACCCTTTGACACTGCTGGCCTGAATGTGATTTGATCCCCATAAAGCAATGAACACACTCACTCCGCCTCAGAGATGAGAAGCCATTCTTCATCCACCAGAGGAGGTGCATTTCCTGGCTGCATCAGCCATCCCTCCTACCCAGCAGGTGCACAACCACATGCCCATCTTTGCCTATCCCTGGCTATCTTCTCAGTTCTATTCCCCCAGGCAGGCTAAAATCAACACTTAACTGCTTCCTTTGGTGACATCCAGAACTGTTCTATCTCCTCCCAAGTCCTCCTCAAAAAGACCCCTTTTCTGGTTCCTTTCTCATTGCTACTGGGGCTGCTGAGTGCAAGAAAGGAGCTGGTGGGTAAACAGTCCAGCTTCAATCTGGCACCTCAGGATGTTACATCTATTTTAAATAACTTCTCCTGATTAAAGTAGTGTGAGTCAATGTGTATGTGTATAGGTAGGTCTATGTATGTAAAGAAGTCGATATCCACAAAGACACCTTTAAGCTAAAGGAGAAAAAAAGATCGCTTGTAATTCCACCAGCCTGAGAACTTGAGAACACAGAGAGACAGGCAGTTTCCCATGCCTCTCTCTGTGTGTATCTATAGTTACGGGTTTTCTCTATCAGCCTCAGATGCCCTGTTCCTTATAAGGGGAAGGATTTCTCTTAACTTAATTTAGCATGCAGTTTTCCCATGACATCAAATGTTCTTCCTAAGTTAGCGCTAACAGCCCCAGAGATGCTGCACCTACAGAGACGACGTAAATTTACCAAATGTTACTACATTTAAATAGACGGTTAGATAATCCCCAATATTTCACTGTTGCATCTGTATCCCTAAGAAAAACCATACATATGAGCAGCTGGGAATCCACCCAATAGGACCAAGTGGTTCTAAGCACATTAGTGACTACATCAACTCATTAGATCCTTGTAAAAAGCCATTCTACAGATGCGGAGAGACAGGCCTGACTGTAAGGCTCAATAGAAGCTATAGGGGTGGTCTAAGTCAACCTCTGAAGCCACTGTAGCATCTCTTATTACAAACCTAGCACTTGCCCATGGTATTCTGGCTCTATTTCCTTACCATACCCTTCTAAGGAGGAGGATGGTTGGCCCTAAAGAGAGCTATTCAAGACTCTGGCGTGTGCTCCAACCTGTCTTCCAACAAAGTTCTCCCAAGGCCCATTAGCAATGGCCCCTGAGCATCGATGTTCCTGCACCAATAGTGATTATTACTTGCTTGAGAAAAGCTATGTTGCTCCAAGAAGTAAGAAACTACATTTTAACCCACCTCCTTTTCTGGTAAGACTGACTACATCTGCAGCTATTTGTGAGGTGCATGCTATTTCTATGACAGGAATTGTTATCCTTGGCCCTAGCGATTAACCCAAGGGTTTCACATGACTCTGTTGGTGGTCCCTCACACTGGACTGTGCCAGAGTCCAGTGTCCCACGAACGGCTGTAGAGGCCTGCCTATTCACACCAGGGTTCAGACAACAACAACACTCTTCTAGTCCCTCCTTTGGATCACGACACTCCCGGACAGTGGATGCTGCCACTGCTCCACTTCCTCAAAAGCTGTCTGGTGTCATGATGAGTTCCTCTTCCCTTAAGAGGACATCAGACTGCTGTGTACCAGAACCAACCACGGGACTCAAAGAAATCACAAAGATGTCAGCCCCCACTCCACCCCATCCCACCCCCCCCAAAAAAAAAAATCAGGTGCTCTGCTGGTGAGGGCCAGGTATCCTTTCAAGTGAGCAAGAGGACACCTCTGTCTCTAGGACTCCGCCCCTCTCCATCCTAGGTTACCCATGGCAGCGACATCTTGGGTCAATGGTTCTCACCCTTTTACATCATCTCCTGCCATGCCATCTCTCTGCACTGAGACCTGCTGGCCACTGTACCCTTAAATCATCTCCTTTTGCTTCTCTGACATAATCTCTTGACTCTCCTCCCACTCTGATCTCCACATCACCTGCTCTCTTCCCATTCCTAAGCTCTCTGAGTTATATACTTTCCAATAATAATAATAATAAAAAAATCACTCTGTATGATTGCAACCCGCAGAAATCCCTCCGCGTGACTCTCCTGCTGTATTTAAGCGTTGTGGTACTTCTTCCCCTTGGCTCTCTGCTCTTATCCCCGTATATCAACTACCTTAACTACTTCTGTGGTTTCAATTACTGAAATTACGAATTGACTCCCAAAAAGTCCATTCCGGACTTATGGCTTGAACACCCGCCCTGCTGCTTTCAGCAGACCACAAGCTGTCTCTAAGTGGCTAGCTTTCCACTACTCACAACCTGTCCTGGCATAGCATGTCCGAAGGGAGCTGTCCCTCACTGTCTGACCCCATCTCTCTGGAAGGAACTTTTGGTACCACCTTTGATTGTAGAAAACAAGAAAACCAGTTTATGCTTTCTCTACCCGAGAACCAATGGCCAAACTACTTAGTCTTAAACCCTCCACACTGGCTTTACATACTCTCGGGTCTACCGTATCATTACAGCGATACCCACATCAGTTCCAAGCCTCCGCAACAGGACATCTCAAACCGAGAAGAGTACCAAATTTAATGAGGTTTCCATCTAATGCAACACTATCCACGGTGGTGATAACTCTTGCAGTTAGAGGTAGTACAACAGCAGACGTGAGTTTCTTTTTCCTTCTTCCTAAATTTCCTGAGAGGAAGTTTGTTTGCAACCCAGCTCTGAGCAGCCTCAGTACACCGATTTTCTTTTCTTTCCCTAAAAACTTGAGCCTTTTTCACTTTAAGGGCAGCACTTTGGGTCTTCCCTAGTGCAAATCTCAGTTGCGGGTATAACTGTTCTTTACACTTTAGGGCCACTTTTTTTTTTGTTTTTTTTTTTGGTTTTTTTTTTGGTTTTTTTTTTTTTTTTTTGAGACTGGGTTTCTCTGTGTAGCCCTGGCTGTCCTGGAACTCACTCTGTAGACCAGGCTGGCCTCGAACTCAGAAATCCGCCTGCCTCTGCCTCCCAAGTGCTGGGATTAAAGGCGTGCGCCACCACTGCCCGGCTATGGCCACTGTTAAATGAAGTATCAAGATACACTTAAACAAGGGCACCTCCACATCAAGATAATCAAGGATTTGAGAAGACGGGGCAAGGGATGGCCCAATGGGTGGTGTGTACAGCACAGATTCACTAGACAGAGTGATGGCACAAGACTCGGATTGAATGATCCGAGGTGGCAGGAAGAGTCTGCCAAAGTGGTTGGACTGGTGGCACACAATGCTTATTTCTGGAATTTTCTACTGAATGTTCCCAGGTTACTACCCATCACACCTCAGGGAGCTGAAATCACAGAAAGCAAGCCTAGCTAAGGAGGGTCCCTATGTCAATGAATCTCCCGCTGTGCTTCTTTTCAAGGAAGGTCTTGCCTCACCTCTCTTAGGACTTCTCATCTTTGTGCCTGCAGCTCCAAGCTTTCCTCAAAATTCATCTGGACCTTTAAGAGACAATTGATCAAGTTTCCCTTAGGCGCTAAATCCCTGGACTAGTGATGGAGCCCAGAGAAAGCTCTCTCTGGATCCCTGAAGTCACCCCCACCGTTCTGTTCTTTGATAAAATTATCTCTGCTGCCTCACCTTGGATGTTTTTAGCTCTACAACTGGACTGTAAGTCACAAAGATTGGCTGGGTCATTGCAAATCCCCTAGCACAATACACATATAGCATACTATGAATAAATATTATATTTTCTCTATTTCATGCAGTGGTTCTCAAACTGTGGGTCACAACCCCACAGGGGTGGGTAGCATATCAAATATGCTACATATCAGGGGTTTATAGTATGATTCGTAACTAGCAACATGACAGTTATAAAGTCATGACAAAATAATATTACCACAACATGGGGAACTATATTAAAGGGTTGCAGCATTAGGAAGGTTGAGAACCACTGATCTATGTGTGTACATGTATACATACATACTTACATATATATGTATGTATACATGTACACACATACATTCAGAAAAGATACAATAGTATATAATAATTCACAAAAGACTTCTCTGATTATCGCAGAGAATACTTTTTGGTGATAGATTGGTTCTTTCTCATTCTAAAGTTACTAAAGGTCTAGTGTGAACAGAAATCTAAGAAGCCAAGCAAATCCCTGAGTGCAATTGTTCAGGGGGAAAAGCCTGTCAGGTACAGCCAATATGAGAGTGGACTGTGATTTCTGTCTGGTAGAACAGGTTATCAAAGCCAAGCTCACTAGCGAAAAAGAAAGAGGAGCTCACAAGTGTCCCTGAACTACTGGGTTTTTCTCTTCATCGTCAGAACAATCCCTTCTCAACAGGAGAAGGACTGAAGTTCAAGGCTGTGCGGACGTCAGAGAATCCAAACTTGGGCAGAGCCCATGTTTACACATGCAGTTCAGGGCTGCATCGAGAGGCGGGCCCTCCAGCTTTCTTTGATGTATGTCAGATTTGTGAGATACAAACTACACACTACCAGGGGCTTTTTTTTCTCTGGTCCTGTAACAGCCATGTCCAGTACCTAAGAGCTTCATCCAACTCTCCTGGAAGGGAAAATATGTCCCTACCAATAACTCAGCAAGCCAGTTGTCACAGGTAATGGGAAAGCCAGAAAGGGGCGGCAGAAGAGGTGGCCCTGGATAAAGGAAAGTTTCCCCTTCCCCCAACCAGCAACCACCTCCAAATGACTCTGAATGGAGAAGCTCGTCCCCACCTCTCCATGAGAAGATCAGTAGCTTAGGCAGGAGCCTCAGAAACTGGCGCCATGACAAAACAAACAAGAGCTCTCCTCTGAAGACTCATTAGCAGGGAAACACACATGAAGCCACATGCACACATGCACACACACACGCACGCACAGCCTCTCAAGGAGTAGCCGTGCCAGCTCTTCAGATGGCTCCGCTGGGCACCTACACAGACCCTTCCTGTTCAAAGAGTACAATGGTGACAACGGGTCTCATCACAGAATTCTTTGCTAAGACTCATGCCACCCATGGATGATTCGAGACACCTCAGATCTACACTGGGCTGGGGAGTGACTTCTATTTTCAAGCTTCCTTGTTACTGCCAAGTGACAATGCTGCAGGTGCCACCGCTAGGCCCTGAGGCCTGAAGACAGGTGGAAGTGGGCTGGGCTGGGTTTTTCTTTTCCCCTAAGCATGAGTAAAAGGTTTCCAAATTCCAAAGATGAACCCCAACATCAAGGAAAGGGGGCATATATAGCCAATGGGTGACAAAATGCAATCTGGACTCCAGTTCTCTGCCTCTTCCCCCTCCCACAGGCCAGTTCCAAAACCCATGGCTTGCACTGTTCCTTTCAGCTAGAAAAACATATTGAGAGCTCTTTCCCACTGGCTCCTTCAAATGGCAGACTTGGTAAGTGGGAAAACAACACAGGGATATTTATTTCTCCTTACCCCACTGAGAACTCTCACCCTCTTGGTTGCAAGCAACTGCAGGTTACAAGAACACCCTCACAAAGCTAGCAGAGATGATCCGGGGGTCTTGCCCTTCCTGCCAATCCTGGCGCTGCCTCTGAGCCAACAAGCTGCTATGAAGGATCACCAAGGCCAGGCTAAAGAGTTCTTGGATTAATTATGTTCAAAAGTCTCTTATCTGAGCACTGCAAAGAGCGAACAATCGAGTTTGGGAATGTGTGTGGTTACATATTTTTCCTTAATGGCTTCCTGAACACCCTGGTTAGGGCTGGTCCCATGGGGGAAATTGCCAGCTCGAGTCATCGAGTGTGATCAATGTAGATCAAGACGCCATGCTAAGTGTCTATCTAGGATGGCAGAGGAGAAACGTACTTCTGTGAACGTGCACACCCGTGTGCCGGGTGATAAATGCTATCAGCTTCCTTTGGGAACTAACTGCCGGCTTCTGCCACCCATTCACCTCTGGAGCTATGAACACTGCACCACATTGCTCTGTCAGCCGGTCTAATCTTGGAAAGGACCAGGAGGTAAAATTTCAGACATTAGACCATCACCAAAGCTGGATGAAATTAAACCTGGCTTGGCTAATGGGCCCTAATTTCTTGGGCTTCGACCACAGAGAACACTGGGGTTCTGGCCCTCTCAGCCTTTAGTTTGAAGCTACTGAGCATAATGCTAAACCCAAAACACCACTGGCCACTGTAAAGATTTCCATTCATTCATATAAGAAATATTTATTGAGTACCCACAACATACACAGCATCCTGCCTATTGATGCAGGCTCCCACTGGCTGGCTCTCACTGGAGTGTGAGCACAGGCTAGCAGACGTGGTCTGGGCCATCACACAGCTGCAGCTGCGAGGATTTACTGTACAACACACTTACCACTCATCCCTCCCAGCGCCTTCCCGCTCTGATGTCAGAACTGTCCTACATTTGAACCCAGATGTGGCAACAGCGACCTGATGTCCACTGGGCTTCAAAGTCTGAGTTATTCACAGCAGAAGACTGAGCAGCTGCCCTGAACCTTGTGACTCTAAAACCACTGAGGCCTGAGACTTTAGCTCATCTCCCCCAGTCAGAACCTCAGAAGTTCTCACCCTCAGTATATATGCGGGTCATCCAGGAAAGAACCGCAAAAAAGGGCTTGAGACCATTTCTCAACAGGCTCCGGCTCCCACCCACCCAGCAAGAGTGAAGAATGTGCTGTCCTACATATACGTACATACAGCTGTCAGAGCCCGGGGTATGGCCACACACAAGCATTTCTTCTGTCCCTGATAAGTCCCGCTGACAAGAGGATACAGTTGCATTTCTGCTGGCTCCCCTGAGGTGACCCAACAGGTTTTCTACATCCTCATTTGCCCTTTGGATTCTCATCCTGGTTCCTCTCACTTTGGCTCTTCTTCAGACTGGGCCTTGTCACTGTAAACCTCCACAGACATGAGCAGAAGAATATTCTCTCCAGGTCTTATAACTGGAGTAACACATGGTCACTGCACTCTACCAAGAGGTAGCCCGGCCTGGCTGTTATGTAACCGAGTTTCCTTTCACAGCACCTCACGTTCTTCACACGCATGCACTGGAGTCACAGGGAGAAACGGAGAGGAGAAATGAGCCACCTCTGAGAGAGAAGTCTATCCAGCAGCCATGCGTTCAGGTTGTCCCACCCTGGTCTGTCTGATTCCCTAGCACAGATCAAGGGAGTCCCCCCACACCAGTAAGCAGAAGAAGCTAGGATTTTGGGGGTCCTGGGATTTAACCGCTGTCTCTTTGTGATAGACTTATTTAAAAAGAGAGAAGGGCTCATCGAGCGGTAACTTTGCAGACCTTGGAAGTCAAGCACCGGAAGCTGACAGGAAGTCCAACTATCCACGTGTTGGGTGAAGCAGGGGGAAGAAATTGAAAGAAAAGCACTGGGGATTTTCTTTTCCTTTTTCTTCCCTCACCCTCTCCACAAGGGACCCTTTCCTGAGCCTTCCACTTCCCAGCCCCTTCTGCCTCTGGGACGGTAAGTGTTACTCAGCTGCAAGGCCTCTTGCTAATTGTGGGTTTTTATTTTTATTTCCTATTACCCTCTCGCACGCCTGATGAGATTACTTTACCGGAACTGACACAGCTGGAAGCAGTAGGCATACGTGGAGCCTCTGAGGAGGTGATGCAATTTCATTTTCATTGATCAGAAATCAGCAGGGCAGTAAGTGATGGGAAATTCCATTAGATGAAAACTCAGGAGCCATGAGCCTCGAGTTTCTAGCCACACCCAGCCCGACCCCCACCCACCCACCCTCACCTCTGACCCCGAGGTCTTGCTTTCCACTGGACCAAGCCTACCCAGAGAGGCGGATTGGAGAAACACTCCTCAGATTGACCCTGGAAGGACAAGTGAGAATGCTGTTGCAGCTGGGGTGGGGGTACATCAATAGGACTTCTTCAGACACTTAAACCACAGAGCACTGGTTACACAGAACACTTCCAGCAACCCAGAATGGGACCCTTTTATGCCAATCCCACAGCTCCACAAACCCGACCGTGATTTAGTGACCCCTTTCCAAGTGTCAACAAGCAAAAAAAGGAAGTCACAACAAGACTAGTTATCAACACTCACAGAGATGATCCTCTCTCTAGGTACCTACCATTTATTGAGTGCCTACTGAGTGCCAGGCACTGTTCTACATCCTCCACACACACAAGCTCCGGGTTCTCCCCCAGCCCTCTGTGGTGAATGTTGTCTTAGTCTCCTGAGAAAGGAGGCAGCGGAGGTCCAGGATAGGATGGAAGAGAGCCGGTTGATACCAGGGCCTTGCAGAGCACCAAGTCAGCTCTTCCAGGCAGCAAAGGAGGGCTGAGCGTGCACAAGCACTCACACTGGAGACCTGGAGGAGGATGGAGTACATCTGATGGACCACCCTCTCCTTGTCCAGAGGTGGAAGATACTAAGTTCTGATTCGTCCACCTCCGAGATCCCCAACTCTGGCACTCTCGTGTCCCAGACTGGAACCACGGGTGACCTTCTCTACGGAATGTATGGAATGGCTACTGTTTTAGCAGTTAAAATCCCCTCCAACTGTTTGTCCAGCAAAATATCATTTCACTCACCCAAGGCCCGGAGAAAACACAGTGAGAGCCACTGGAAAAGGCAAGTTCCACAAAAGTCATGCCACGCAGGTGGCGCCTCAGACCACCACAGGCCACGGTGCCTCATAAAAATGAACCAGAGAAGCGCTGGGCCGTAGCTACAAAAGGAATACTGACCGCATCAAAACAACCACCAGGTAGAAAACTTAAGTGACAGACTGAGGCACTATGACGAGCTCTGACTGGATCACCCAATGCACAGCTGAAGTTCCTGTTGCTTTTGCTTGCCTCACTAGGTGTCAAACCCAGGGCTCTGCATTCACTAGCCAAGCATTCTACCATTGAGCTACATCCCCAGCCCCATCTGTGACTCCAGAAGAAAGCTGAGACTCCAGAAGTTATAGGCTGGACCTCAGTGAGCTTACAGGCTACACTGAGAATAAGAATATTCAGCACACAGATATTTATTGGTGTTGCTGATGAAAATAAACAAATAGGTCACTGTACACTAAAAGCCAAAGTGAAACAAGAAAAAACAAAAAGACAAAAAAATAAAAAGAAGTAGATAAATTTAGGTGAAATCGGAAGTTAAGGCGCATGTCAGTGACCTATATACTTTAAGCCAAGGATCTGGGTCCCTAAGCCTATCTGCAAGTCAACGCAGAAAGCATACTCACGTTGAACGTTCACCATTCACAATCTCTAGGAGAGAAGGAAGGAGACAATTGGTCTGGATGACTTAGCTCTCAAAACGCCCAAAGTAGGATGAGCATGTGAGCCAGCAGTGTCTGTGGTGCGCCTCTTGGATCTCTTTAGGGAGGGAATAATGAGAGGGCTTGAGTGTGAGGCCATCTAGTTTCTCCTCTGCCTTTGATAGACAAGAATAATGACCCCAGAGGGTGTTGGTGGTTTGCCAGAGGTCAGACGGCTGGTCAATGGCAGAGAGAAGAGGATGAGGGCCTGGGCTTTTCGTACCGCGCTAACAGTGGTCTGTCACACACACACACACACACACACACACACACACACACACTATTCAGCTTCGAAATCCCCAGGTTGAAGGATAGGAGGATGCTCACACAGAGGTTGTGGGTAAAAAGCCAGGGAGGGGGGCTGTTCCAGCTTAGGAGAGACCTAGGAAACAAGGAAATAAGTGTACTATGTAAATGCCATATGGATAGCACCGCTAACCAACCAGCTCCTTATAAAAAGGATGTGAAGGCTATCAGACAAGTCTACATCACAATTTGATTTTAGGTAAGCAAGAGAGCTGAGCTATAGCTAAGTGGCCAAGCATTCACCTCACATGTTTGAGGGCCTGTGTTCAATCCTCGGCAGTGAGGAGGAAAAGGAGGATGAGGGTGGATAAGAATGTCTCAGGGATGGGGTGTAATTCAATGGTAGGACACAAGCCTAGAATGCAAAAGATCTTGGGTTCAATACCCAGTATAGAAGGGCAGGCAGGAAGACAGGTAAGCTTTGTTCAGGAATAACGATAACCATATTAATAATGATAATTTATATAGAAAATGATAAAGTACTGTGATACCTTTGGATTGGCTTCAAAATATTTCAAGAAAGAAAAGGAAATTAAATGAATCCAGAGAAAAGTTAACTGCCGAGCCCAGGTGATAGTTACAGAAAAGTTCACTCTTTTAATTCTATTTTTATTTAATGTTTCCCTTATCTATATTAACCGACATATCTCCTGAAATAGCAACATCAGAACGAAGCTATGGTCTTGGAGTTGCCAAGTTCAAGGTAAGCCAAAGCCATTTCCAAAGCAATGAAGGCTATCTTACAGGTTCTCCTTGCTTTAACAGTTCTGTGTCTGGGAAACGCCCTTCAGTCTCCTCTATCCCTAAAGCTACTTTCAAAAACCACCATCTACAGACCTCTCCCATTAGAAGTTATTGGAACGCCACCTCACTGCTAATGTCAGAAGAATAAAAGAAAAGATGATTTATCATCTCTCAGGCTCTGTACCTGTCACTGTCCTTAGCAAAAAGGAGCCTTGTACAAAAACATTAACCACCCAAGCTCACGCAAGCCTTGATTTACAACTTGGAGTCCAAGGCTGATTAAAACCAAAAATTAAAAGGGGGGGGGTAAGTATCCATAGATAAGGTAGAAGAGGTCTCCATTCTTGATTTAAAGGGTTAAACATATATATTGGGGGAGGAAGGGACTAAAGAGATGGTTCAATACTTGATATGCTTGCACAGGACCCAGGTTCAATTCCCAGCACCCACACAGTAGATCATAACTACATGTAACGCCAATGTCCTTTTCTGACCTCTGCCAACAGCAAGCATGCATGTGGTAATGCACACATACATGCAGGAGAAAGACTCCCTCGCACATAGTTAATAAAACTAATTTTAAAATTAAATATATATTTGGCTGAGAATATAGTTATGCTAGTTAATTTTCGTCAACTTGACAGAAACTAGTGTTACCTAGGAAGAAACTTCAACTATGGAATGAGCTCCATCAGACTGACCTGACCTGTCAGCAAGCAAGTCTGTGGGGCACCTGCTTAGAGACTGATGCAGGAAGGCCCAGGCCACTTCTGTGCACGTGGTCCTGGGTTGTAAAAGAGAGCTGACTGAGAATACTATGGAGAGCAAGCCAATAAGCAGCAGTCCTGTGAGGGGCTATGACTTGCAAGCCATATAGTAGGCACTTTCCTCCCCGGGATGCTTTTGGCCATGATATTTATAACAGCAATAGAAAGCAAACCAGGACAGCAGTTCCCTAGCAGAGTGATTATCTGCCATGTATAGCCTGGTGTTCATGGGTTCAATCCTCAAGACTGTGAGAGGGGCTGTGTGTGTGTGGGGGGGGGGGGGGGGCTTATCACCACTGTTTCAGTGCCCACTATCTTTCTTCTCAGCACTAATGTCTCCACAATGACCAGACTGCTCTGTACCCTCAACTGAGCTGCTTTCCACTGGGCAGCTTCTGTCAGGTTGATTGGCAGTGAGATGGCCCAATGGTAAGTGCCATACGCATCCCCCCCACCACCTCCCCAAATCACAAATCTCTTCCCTCCAAGCTCAGTATCCCAAGTTCCCATCATGCTCTGGAGCTCCGGGAAGCATCTTTGCAATGGGCTTTACAACACAACCTAAACAATCACAGTTTACAAAGACATGAGTGCACGGAAGACTCAAAACAGATATTCCACAGATTACAACTATCAGGCACAGCTGGAAACAAGAGAGTGAGCCCCTCCAATTTAAAAAGAAATCCAAAACCTGAAACTTCTCTGAGTGTAGCCATGACATGCCACAGGTGGAAAACTCTACACCAGGATACAAAATTATTACACTATAATTACCTTTAAGGGATGTGAGGAGTACATGGAAAACGAATAAATTTTCATTTTTATTTTAATTTGGGTCCTATCTCCAAGATTATCTCATGGTGTTTACATAAATGTCGCAAGATCCAAAACAGCTCTGGTCTCCGGCATTGTGAGAAAGGAATACATGACCTCTAAGACTAAACACCGAGTCTCCCCGAGTACACAAGAACCCTGATGGGGAGAGCCTAAGCTGTACATCTATACACAGATCAGGATGTGAACGAGCCTGGAAGAGAGGCTGAGAATGTAGCCACCTCAGTTGCTAAAGCACTCGCTTGCCTGGCATCT
This sequence comes from Grammomys surdaster, assembly GCF_004785775.1. NCBI lineage: Eukaryota > Metazoa > Chordata > Mammalia > Rodentia > Muridae > Grammomys > Grammomys surdaster. The sequence continues at coordinate 6,921,597 of NW_021604632.1, forward strand.
ACCAGCCCCTGAATTTGATTGATCCCCAGCACGACATAAGCCAGGTACAGCGAGTGGTGCACGCCTACAATCTCAAGACTACAGAAGAGGATCAGAAGCTCCAGGTCATCCTCAGTGATACAGCGAGTTCAAGGCCAGCCAGGAATACATGAGATTCTATCCCTTCCCCCACAAAAAGAAGCAGGGGACAAAGGGGACAGGACTAGAGAGATGACTCAGTAGTTAAGAGCACTGCCTGCTTTTGTAGAGGACCAGGGATTAGTTCCTAGCACATACATAGTAGCCCACAGCTATCCATAATTCCAGTTCCAGGGTACCTGGATGCCTACCCTCTGGCCTTGGCAGGCATGAAGTATACACATAGTACATACGTGCATAAATGCATGTAAAACACTCATATACATAAAAAAAATCTAGGAAAGACAGACAGACAGAAAATAACTAATAACGAAAGCAAAATATTATAAATAAATATTGGTCATGATGATGTATAACCTGAATCCCAGGACTGGTGAGGCAGGTGTATATCTTTGAGCTCAAGGCCAGCCAGAGCTACATAGTGAGACCCTGTCTCCAGAGAAAGGCAGGCAGGCAGGAGAATGAACAGAACCTGTAGTACAGTTTAGTAAAGCGCTGGTACAGCCTCTTCCTGGACACTTAACAGGCAGCCCCACTGCCAGAAGCAATCTGACTGCTTTGTCCCCTCCGTCTGCAGAATGAGGGAATAAGTTATGGGCACCTCAAAGCTCCTCGTAGATGACGCCAAACCTATAGGAGCAGCTTTGGTTGAGGGGCTAAGGTTAAAGACATCAGGAAGCATAAAGGGTCATGGGGTAACCACAACCCAAAGTACATGTTTCTATATCAAACCAAACAAAAAAACTGTCTCGTTCCCTTCAGTAACACAATCCATTCTATGTGTATGTGTGGCTGACTTCAATATGTGACTGTCTGCTGTTAGGGTGGATTCCTGAGAGCCCTAGGTCCCACCATCAACAGATAAACCAATAACCAATGAGAGCCACCGAAGCCCACGTGACATTTGCAGGAAGAGTACTGGTATTCAAAGTACAACTTTCTCAATTTGTGGGGTCAAAGCATCCTGGGCAGAAAGACAACGGGCAGAAGAGGGTCCAAAATAGTGACCCAGCACCCTAGATGCCCCCAGTTACAGGAGGATGGCCTCACAGGGTGGAATCCAAAGGGTGGCCTGCTTATGCCATGGCTCATGCAAACTCTGCATTCCCTGAACACACCTGCTCCCAGAGGTCCTTCTCTCACCTGCATAGATCTGTCTCCTCACTGCTGTGGCATGAGCTTGATTCCCGAAGACCCTGCCCAGCAAGCCTGTGTCCTGACGCCACAGCAGAGTCCCACCTATGACCCTGACCATGCCAGTCTCAGCCTACAATCTATCTTGCTGTTCAGACCGAGGCCTGACTTCCTGATCCTTAAAGCATAGACTTTTGGCTGGTTAGGGCATGAGCCCTAATAGTGATACCTCTACCTACACTTGCTTGCACTTCTCCAAGCCCGAGCCTTGACTCTCACTGTAATCACACACCACTAGGCACCCTTTCTGGGGAAAGCAAGCCATAGACAGCATCAAGAAAGTCATCCAGTTCACCTTTTTCCTAATCCAATCCTGTCTTGCCTCCTTCAGATCCTCTATGAAACGTGTGCTCTCAAAACTTTAAAAAAAAAAAATTTCTCCTGAGGCATGATAGGTCAATGCCATTCAAGTCGAACAGCGCCTGTGTTATGGGATGTTTAGTGTTAATAAGGACCTCTGTCACAGTCTTAAGTGGGCCAAATGGGTTAAGGCTTGCTACAATACATATGTTCATCCCCAGGACTCAATAAAACTTTTTCTTCTATATTTATATACACTATGTTAGTGTATGTATATATGCTGATATGTATATTAATATCTATGAATATAAATATATAATATGTACCTATATAAACATATACAGTATACAAGCATCATGATCTAATCAAAATGCACATATCTACATGAAACCAAAAAGGAAAAAAAGGTTCATTTTCATTGCGAACATTATTCATCTATGGGTGGTTTCCTCAGGGGACCCTCTGTTGTCATAGTAGAACCCCAAGTCCCAGTTCTATACAGATAAAGATACATACACACACAGATGCATCGCTCTCAAAAGAAAGAGAGCAATTAAAAAATAAGAAAAGCCTACACATCCAAAGCCTACACACACAAACACACACATGCGCATGTACACACACATACAACCCCACAACCAACACGATCCCACTAACAAGATCTTGTTCCAAATGACTGCCGTTTAATATTATTGAGCCCCTTCATGACAGGCCCTGCCCCTGGCTTGGTCGTTGCGGGGTGGGGGTAGGTTGAGGTGAACTCTAGCTGTTCTGCTAGGGAAAACTGCCCTGGTCACCTTCATTCCACCAGGACGGAAGGAAACTGTAAACATTAACCAGACCAGAGACAGGACAGCCAGTGAAGGTGATAAAATCTCCTGTGGCACCAAAATCCACCTCCAGCATTCTGTCATCTACCGATAGACAGTCTCACCTCAGATGCTCATTGGTCCAGGGGAACCTGAGGGCTACGAGCAATGTTCTCAGATAAGTGGTTTCTCTCTAAAAGTAAAAGGTAGATCAGAAATGAGCTCATGAGGACAGCTGGGAACGCCTGTTGTACACTGCCTCAGGCCTCGACTGAATTCCACACGCAGTAATCCGTCCCCCAGGAAAGGTGAAAATAACACTGGAATGAGTGATAGGGATGACCAGAATCTCCCCTCTTGGACATTCAGACTCCTGAGTGACTAATTGCAACCCTGCTGCTGTCACTTACACACTGTCTCTGGTGTGCACACGCATACCCATGCACTCATCCACAGACTCATGCACACACACAAGGCTTTTACGAAGTCGCACTGGCTTCCAGATCTGCTGTTTAAAACCCTTCCTTCTCCCAGGCACTTTGAGATAAAAGCCGTATTGGCCTCACTGGCCAGCTGTCAAATTCCGGCACTTGCTTGGGCTTCGACTAGAGCAATCTCTCCAACAGTGGAAGGCACAGGCTGTGCCGGCAGAGCAAGGGTTAATGGGAGCTGACCGCAGCACAGTTGTTAAGGTAATCAATACCACTGAGATACTAAAGCAGCATAAGCCACAATATTGATTGCCAAGAAGATGATAAAACTGTTTATTATGATAATTGCAGGGTCCCTGCAAGATGCTCCTAGCGCTTCCTAAAGCTGTTTACAAAACTAATAAAGATTTGCCATTTCAAGGTCTTTCATGTGAGCCAATCCCTCAAACTCCTGCTCTCTACCCAAATGCAGGCCTCACTCCTGAGGCTATTAGGAAAAGCCACTGCAGTAGGTCCTAGTTGTGAAGCACTTCACTAAGAAGCCTAAGGAACTAGCCTAACCCCTTGCCCTGAGAAAGAGAAGTGCAGCCAGCCATCAGACACTAGGGGCGTGCACAGTTCCTCCTCAGAGGCCACCGCGTGATAACTGCCCGCTTTGATTGATAGAGGGGCTGTTCTAGGCTCCTACGTCTGACATTCATTTGTTTATAACACATTGAAAAAAACCACATCACCTTGGTTGGTAATTAAAACTTCTCTGGAGAGCTTGGTGGCTGAGGGACCTACTGAACACCATCTAACACAGACCCTAGCATGTTCTGTTAGCAACCCATGGCCTGGGCTGCTGGGAGGGACTTGGCTCTAGGTTCTCTCACACCGCCCAAGGGCATCAGTTGAATGGTAACTGACTCCTTCCGCACCACAAACACAGCCCTCTGCTTGGAGATGGATGGGAGAACCCACACCATCGTGATGGACTGGACCGTGTTTCTCAACGGAAGCTGCCTCGAGGGTAGCACAGCGCTCTTCAGAGAGCTTGGTAGAAAAGCATGGAGTCCTGAGATGAAGTATATATGACAGCCTCAGTCCCATAGACCTCTGCAAAAACACAGGAGTTTCTTTCAAAGCACAAAAGAAAGGAAAAGGGGGAACTCATATATTTTGGGAGAGCCCAGTAGCCACACTCCACTAGCCTTTGCAAGACTGGCCTCATCTGCCCTCATTCAACATTCAATAACTCTTGGCTTGATCTACGGCAGCCGAAGGATGTAACCCACAAGTTACTTTGCCTGGGTGAGGCCTGTAACATCACTTTTGCAATTGAAGAACATGACTCAGGGTAGATGATTAGTGTAAGCTGAAGGATGGAGAGGGAGCATCTTTTTAGTGCCTCCCCCACCCCTATTAAAGTTCAGAGAGGAAATTACCAAGTATTCCTATCTACTCATCCCCCCTCTACTGAGGTAGAGCAGCCTCTGGCTTCTAGCTGCTGCCAGCAGCCCTGGAAGGCTATAACCCGCAGAGTGAGCCCATGCATTCACATGCACAGTTTAATTCTGGAGACAAGCAGTGGCATGTACTCCTTTGTAGACGCCTGGCTCTGCCTCACCTACTCCCAATCATACAGAAATCAGAAACACAGAGCCAGTTTTACGCAGGGTGTAATCTCTTTGCCAAAGACCTGGCCGTGAACTCAGAGGTACCACAGCATGGCTGGAAAGGATGTACCAGGGATTGTCTTAACTTGGGCGCCTGCTCTTACAGGAGCTGTTTGGCACCCAGGAATGAATGGCTGTGGGAAACGGAAGGCTTCTCTATGACTCCATTTCACAAACAGCACACTCCCAGGGAAAGGGCAAAGGGCAAAGGGCAAAGGGCAGGCATGATCCACCAAACTCCAGGCAGGAGTCTCAGTCACTCACATATGACTATGAGATCCATATTGACAAATGCCTCCTTGGATTTGATATCAAAACAAGATTAGTATTTAAAGCAATTCTGGTGTTACCTTTCAACCTCACTTCCACATAGTACTTGGACTCTTAACAATAGCTTCAACAATAAATATATATGTTATTTGTTTTATATATTATATGCTCAATATATAAAACAACAAATATATAAATATATATATATATATGTATATGAATCATATGGTCCACACTTGGAAACCCGCCCATAATGGCCATCAGAGCCTGCCTAAGTGCTAAGAACCATTTAGGAACACTGTAAACCATTAGGGCCATTAGCTCTAATCTGACCTCAACAAAATAAATCAACCTGCTAAGAACAAATTTAGAAGCTTTCCAAAGTCAAGTTCTGAAACCCTGAATGGCTTACAAGCGCAATGCAGGGCAGGGACAAGTAGCAAAACCTAGAGCTATCTCTGTTCCCACCTTCCCCATAGCCAACAGAAGTGTGCACACTCACTGGAAGACAAAGCGTACTGGTAGGAAGCCATGGGCCACGAATGTTTACAAAATTCACCCCATTCCTCTCTGCATTGACCCCATAGATGTTTGTTACCCAAACAGCTCTGAACGCCTACATACAAAACATGTGGCTATCTGGGTTTATTTTCAAGATAGCCTGTGGGCCCCCAAAGGTGCTAACTCATCCTCAGAATTGGGTCAGTGCTAATACCACCGGCCTTTGTATCTTTGCATGCACAGGTAAGAGATAAGTTAGTACATATACCAACCAATAATTTCTCCAACAAAACATAACCATCAGCATACTCTGTAAATTCACAGCATAAAATCATTGGCGCTCTCCATCTGTATTCTCCTCTAATAATGACTGCTTTTTTTTTTTAATGCCAGTGGCACTTCCTGGATTAAGAAACAGGAAATGAAATGACGAACTACGGGGCCATCGACTCTCATCAACAGATGAGAGAAAAGATCTAAGGCCAACCATCCTAGACAAACAGGCAGTCGGCCGTGTGTAAGTCAACAGCCTGTTGTGTGGTTAAAAGTGATAAAAAACACACTGTAGAATCATCTCGGGAGGGAAGAAAGAGCTAGCAAGAGTGAAGGGGAAACAGGCCAGTAACCAGAGAACAAGGGTGTAACACACGGAGTTCTATAACCCTGAGTCTGGAATTGCTAAAAGCTGAGTAATCCTTTCCAGCTCCACCCAACATCAAGTTCCAGGTATCAAATTATATGTTAATTACACCAGTGTGAAGTTATATGGGGGGGAAGTGGCGGTAGTCAGCATCCGGGGGCGGATGTTCGGGAAATCTTGAGTTTTGTGAACCATGTTTCATGCACAGGCCTGAGCCGTACCCAGTTCCAGACAAGAAACTCTGACCCTCAAGTTATCTCCCTACCTCCTCTCCTGGTCTCCACAGACAAGTCCCTCAGCTGAACTCCTCCAAGTTAGGACCCAGGTTCTCTCCTGTCTATGCATCTGGCACATGGGACAAAGAATGTTCTAACCTCAACCCAGCTCAGGCTCAGTTAGTCAAAAGTTAGAAGTTTCTCCTCAAAGTGATCAAGGGGAATAGGTTACCCTTCCCAGCTCTGGCAAAGCCTGAGGTCCAGAATAGCACTGCATCCTGCCGTGTCCTGACCTCAGAAGCCAGAGAAACCCATGGTACCTGAAGAGACACACAACAGGGAGTCCAGGAATTCCTTCCAAGCTGCACAGCAATGACAGGAACATGAGCATTGTTGTTCAGCCAGAGGACCGCTCTGTCCCTGATGTGAATGAGGAACACAGGCGAAGTCCAGGCCTGTCCCAGCCAGAGTGGAGACACACAACACAGGGCCTTGTCACAGCTATGCAGAAACCTCAGAAGCAACCCACCAAAAGAAAATGCATGCTCTTTTCCTCTGGCCTTTCTCTTTTTAACCTCTTCCCCCAACACACACTAATAATGCACTCAGGCAGATATGGGAAAGACACTGGACACCTTGTTGTGCACCAATAACAAAGAAATCCTGTACACAGCAAAGTTCATATAGTAGTATTTAGTAGACGTAATATAGCATAGTATATACTCCCTAGTATTTGGTATAGTGTCTAGCGTGACACAGTATATAGTATGGAATAGTCTACGGTGTGATACAGTATCAGTATAACATCGAAATAGTAAGGTGGTATTACTCTAGTGTACCTACAATAGTACAAGGGTTAAATCACATCTGCCCTGGGCTGACAGCCTAGCAGGTAGATCATCTAGAACCCACAAGTGACTGCAGGATGTAACTCAGTGGGAAATTGCTTGTCAAGTAATATGCATGGAGCCTGGTTTCCATCCCCATCACAGTAAGCAAAGAAATAAATGCCGGGAAGTGGTGCCACATGTCTTTGATCCCAACACTTGGGAGGCAAAGGCAAGCAGATTTCTGAGTTCGAGGCCAGCCTGGTCTACAGAGTGAGTTCCAGGACAGCCCAGGCTATAAGAGAAACCCTGTCTCAAAAAACCAAGAAAGAAAGAAAGAAAGAAAGAAAGAAAGAAAGAAAGAAGGGAGGGAGGG
>NW_021604632.1:6929355-6963167 GCF_004785775.1 Grammomys surdaster
GGGAGGGAGGGAGGGAGGGAGGGAGGATAAATGCTTCGACTCTTTAGCCTACTTTTGGCCTTGAGTTCATCTGATATAAGTAGGGGTTGACGGCTGCCTCACCGGCTGCCTCACCTGTTCACGAGGCTTTCTGTGACCAACAGGACAGGACTTAGCACAATGAGATGCTCAGTGGCTGCTTATGGTTAATGTTCATGCACACAAAATGCACAGAGAAAGAACATTTCATTCTGTGCGCAACCCAACAAAGGCTCTATTCTCATTCTCAATGCTTGGAGAAGCAGGGTCCTCCCTGCAGACCCGCATCTCAGGTGACAGAGTGCTGGACTTGAAAACAAGTGTCACAATTCCCCACAATCTACGGGGAACACATCCTTAGATGTTTGCAGGATGTCTGAAACTGTAGGTACGACTGAATTCTAAATACGCTATTCCTCTCTTCTGAAACGCTCAGTTTGTAAGTTTATACATTTAAAGGCAGGTTAACAACAATAACCTTAACGATACATTATAATAAACGTTACTTAGAACTTATGAATTTCCTTTCTGGAATTTTCCATTTAGTATTTTTAGGCCATGGGTGAGCTAGGGTAACCAAACTGTGGAGGGTGAAGTGGAAGATAAGGGGGTTCTCAGATTTCAGCCCAGCGTCTTTTTCATATTTATTCTCAGGAGTGCCAAGCACACACCCATGGTCATGGCCTAGAATGGGCTCCATCACACTCGGGTGAGTTTAACATGCCCCTGTTTGAGCAACAGAACTAGCACCCAAGTTTACTTTCTTAGCTATTACTGGTTAAGGCAAGACAAAAGGAGATATGCACAGCTTCACCTCGAGAGCCCACTCAAAGGCATGAATCAAATAGCAGAGAACAAACAGACTCCAAGACACAACAAAAACAATGCCCTAAGGTGTCCCATTCTTTCAGGCTGGGCAAAACTGACTTTCCTAATAGCCACAGACAGAATCACCAACCATCCAAGCACCATGTGCCGGTCTCTGTATCTATCTGGCTCTGTGCTAAGCATCATCTCCAATGGGAAGCCTGCTCCTCCTTCCTTCGGGCCTCCTGAGAAGGGTCGTGTGAAGGGTTATCAGCCTCTGTGACCTCTTCAGTCATCAAGAGCCTTCTGCCTTTCCCATCCCCCAGCAAAGACCCGGAGCAGAGCCAGCTCTCAGCCTCTCCCCATTAAAGCCTTCTCTGTGTCCAGCTATCACGGGAGGGTTGTTGAGTGAGAGGACCTCTGGTTGACCTCTGCTGACAGGCTCAGAGCCCCCTCTGTCCACTGATCTAATGTCAGGCAGGGTAATTAGCCACCACGCAGTAATTGCAGCTTCTAACTGTACTGGACCAAGGATGCAAAAATCCCCTGGAGGGGCCCTGTCAGAGACACCCACCCTCCAACCCACACAGAAGCATCTATCTGCTCACAGGCAAAAAGAAAGGAGTCAGCAACATTGCTGAGGGAGGCCAGCACTTTTCGAGGATTAATTAAAGTAGGAGGTGGGTAAGAGAGTTGGGGGAGCTACAAGAGAAAATCGGTAAACAAAGGCAACTGGCCAAGGAAGCCGGCTGAGGTTTGCCTGGAGGAGCCTCCTCAGGAAATACATGCTCTCGAGCTAGACAGACATGCACAGTGAAGTTTCATCTCAGCCTCAGAAGGAATGTGGAAATTAGCTTGAGGGAAGCATCAGGAAGAGATGGAAGGAACAGGACACCCAACTTAGCCCACCGACACCTTTCACCCGTGTCTAGAATCTATCCCCATTTCAACTAAACATGCAGCACTGTTCACCTTAGAAGACACTTCAGGGTCAGCCTCCAAGGACCTAGAGGTCTGTTTATGCTTTGAGTATTCCACCAGACTTCCAACAGGCCACCTCCTGGGTCTCCTCTATCTACTCTTACATAAGATGGCACAGGGTAGCACACGAAGCCCCCTCTGAGAAACAAAGAGGTGGGCACCTTCACACATAGCAGCAAGCCCTCGCTGGGATTCCAACTTATGCATCCTCTCACTCAAAACAGGATGATAAGAGTTACTACCTTCCTGACCATCAACACCAGTTACCACCTCCACTCCAATGTCCCCTGCCTGCTTGTTGCTTTAGAGGTTCTTGGAGCTGCTGGTACCCATGAGAACTCCTGGAAGTCTTTCCCTGGAAAAGGCAACAGGTTCTGAAGTCACTGCAGCTTCCCATCCAAGCATGCCACAGACTTCAAGTTTCCTTTCCCCACCAGAGTACCGTCTGTTTTCTCTGATGCATTCAGGACACCTCTTGCATCGAACCCAGTTACGAAATCCAGGGTAGCAGCCGTGGATTGCAGGAGTTTGCCCTCCATTTGCTTCTCCAAACAATTAATATACTGAATAACTCTGGCCCCGCGACAGAGTCCTCAGACGCCCCTCGATTAACCTCTCCCCACTCTGAGCAGTGGGTCTCCCCAGCTTTCCTATGTTCCCTATCACTTAATCACTTTTTAATCCACAACAAGGACTCTGCGCCACACTGTGGTTTTCTTCTCTCTTAATCTTTTATGAGGGACCTTATGAAAAGCTTTTAGAAAATACAAGGGAATTCTGCCTACCAGGTCATCTTTATTATTTTAGAATTCTTTATGAAGAAATTACAGAGCTTAATGTTGTAAATGAATATTTAAAACTCGGCATTTGCTTGGACACGCAAGTCTGACTCGGGTTATATTTAAGTCGCTGTATTAGCTCCAGCTTTAGAAATATTCTTGTCTGCCTGCAAGCCAAGAGTGAGTCTCCCACCGTGACCCTAAAGGATGGTAATTCCCGGGAGTGCTCAGAACCTTCCGGGTCAGCAAAACACTTAGCATACACTGAATACCGGTGGCACATACTGGGTGACTTTGAACAGGAATAGGTCAAAAGTCACTGGGTCCAGGACGGTCCACTTGGATAGAGCAGCCTGTCTGACTTCAACCTTTTCTAGCTTTTTCCTGGGAGGGTGGTGGGTAAACAACTGGCCAGCACATACATCTGCAAGGAGCCAGCCACAGCTTGACACTGGCACCATCTCTGTCCTTAAAACACTTGTTTGTAGTGGCTACTGTCCCTAGTCAGCATTCTACAACCTGTTCAGCTCTGCCCTCTGGGGCAGGTTTTTTTCCACCCCCAGACAGACAAGACAATTAAAGATGTAGAAGGGATGTTTCTTGGTCATCTAAATATGATTTTCTTAGGATGTCTAAAGGTAAACCATTCAGTCAACTGTACGTCTTTTCAAGACGTGAACTAAAGAGCTGTGGTACGATTTTCGAATTCATTTGAAAGCTTTCCTATCCAGTAAAGCAGAGGGTTAAAGGATTCAAACATCACACCAACACGCTGTCCAAAATCACCAGGAGACTCCACAACTTTCTTGGTCCATGTTCCTGCTTATAAAACGTTACTTAGCCCTGGGCGTTTGCTTCAATCACTAAAACAGTAATTAAGGTCCCAGATGGCAAGGCCAGATGAGCAACCCACCACTTCTCTGGAACATGAATTATGGTGAAATTAGCAAGATACAGGAAATAGACTACGGACATCAGAATACCTGGATAGTTGTTTATATTTGAGTTAGATCGCCTATGTCAATCCATCATGGGGCGCCTATTAAGAGTCACCAATAGCCAGTGAAGCGCTCAGCATGTACAGGTGCCAGCTTGCCAGGCCTGATCACCTGAGTCCAAGGACTATATGGTGGAAGGAGAGAACCAAGCTGTCGTCTGACCTCCATACACTGGGCATGACACACTAAATAAATAATAAATAAATAAATAAATAGTGACTTTAAAAAAGTCATCTAACTGGGCTGCCCATGTTTTTGCTATGCGCCTCTCGGCTCCTGACCCCCTAGAGGGCAGAATGAGAACTGCAAGTCCAGGCACTCCATTATGGCAATGAAGCAGTTCAGCCTGCACTTAATGAGCTCTTGTAAGGAAGCAGGAAGTCTATAAAGTAATTTAAATAACTTCCAGTCCTGAAATAAAGGAAATTAAACTGCTGGCACAAACCTGTCTGATGGACAACTTCTTTGTCCCTCCGATCACATCCACAGTTACAGCTGTCATAGGCCTCTTCCCAAGGCCAGCCCCCAAATTCCTCTCCTATGAAACACACAAAGGCTGTCAGTCCTCACGGGCTCTCCCGGCCTCGGCAGAGAGCCCGAGCCAGGGATGTGGTGTGGCAGGCAGCAAGCGCACAGGAATCAGCCCGTGAACCCCATGAGGGGAAGTCTGGAACTCCAACTGTAGGACCTCCCTCGGGCAGATGGCGGAGCTCCGAGGGGCCCCGGCAACAGCAGCATGACACTGGGAAGGCTTGGATCTGGCCAAAGGACGGCTGCGATTGTGAGAGGGTCAGATGAGAACAGAGCAAATGAAAGGCAAATAAATGCTGGTATCATTTGAGCCACCCAGGGCCCTCAGGCCCCAGGATTTCACAACCTTCTGCTTAAGAAGCCCCATCCTACTGTGGCTTTCCTCCCTACTAAGAATGTTGATTCTCCGTTTCTTCTGAGCCCTTAAATGCAGGTAATTATTTGCCCAGATAATGGCTGGTCCTACTGGACATCATCTTCCTACAGGCAGAGACAGTGGCCTTTCATCTTCTGTAAACCAGTGTGACTAGAACACCAAGCAGACCCTTGATGAAGGGCTGGACTCCACCACCCCGTGGCTACCCAGACATTCACCGAATACCAATAAGCTACCAATGAACCCTTGACTTTCCACAAGACGAGGCAAATCTCATAACAAGGCAGACTCATAATTCACTGTAAGACTATAGGAAGGGGGCCAGACTGGGGAGCTCAGGACCTCTTTCCCTGCACAAACGGCCCGGCTTTCCCACCTGCAGCCCTTGAAATGTGCACACTGCTGTGGCCACAGCAGCTTCTCCTGGTGAATCTAAGCTGCCAGATGCTACAGGCTGTTTCTGGCCATAGAGTTAAGTTTACTTTACTGATAACAATCAACCAGGTATGAACTAGTCTGACCAGTACTGCGGACACAGGATCACAACAAAGATCCCTTTCGTTTCTCTGGCCCATAGCTATTGTTACTGACAGCCAGTCTGTGAATCTTCAACTCCTCCACAGGAAAGGCCAAGAATGGGGCAGGACTCTCAACACCACTGATAAAAAAAAAAAAAAAAAAGTTGCCACCTTCGGTCCAGGAAGAGACTTGAATGAGAACCATAGTTCTTGCTCAGAGAGAGACTCATCTAAGCCCCCTTTAAGATGGAAAATCACCAATAGAAGCTCGGCTTCACTTTCTAGAAAGACCCTGGCATGGAATGGTGGGTCCTGTCTTACTGTTTTGTTCTTTCTGCTGCTGGTAACTGAACCCAGGGCCCTACAGGAAGCTCTTGATCTTCACAGACAGACTCTGGGTGAAGCCATTCTAGCACCCCAACCATTTCTGATTTTGTTTTATGGTTGTTTTGTCTGTCTGTCTTTTTGTTTGTTTGTTTGTTTTAGTAATAGGGATCAGATCGAGGGCCTCCTATATGCCAAGCACCATATCTATCAGGGCATTCTTATGACCACTGAAGAATTCAAAGTGCTATCGCACGTGGAGCCTGTGTAACCTGCATGATTGCATTCAGAGGGTCCAGGGGCCTGTTTGAGTAATTGCTGCCTTTCCTTAAAGGTCTCGCAGGTTGAGCAACAGCTGTCCTTTACCCTGGAGGGCTGCTGAAACTCTTGAGCAATTGTCATCCTCCTCCAGGACTTCCCACGGTCCAACCCCAGAGTCCCTACCCACCAAATAACACTCATACCTCAAAAGCATGGGGGAGCCGGGCAGTGGTGGCGCACGCCTTTAATGCCAGCACTTGGGAGGCAGAGGCAGGCAGATTTCTGAGTTCGAGGCCAGCCTGGTCTACAGAGTGAGTTCCAGGACAGCCAGGGCTACACAGAGAAACCCTATCTCGGAAAAAAACAACAACAACAAAAAAAAACAAAAAACACATGGGGGAAGCTATTCTTCTGGCCATAGTACAGCCATAGCCAGAAAGGATGCCATCTGAGAACAGTCTGTGTACAGTAGCTTAATCTAAGAAGCAAATACAGACTGTTCGTCATGATATTACTCACAGCACTCTCCACTACAGAAAAACAAAACAAAAATAAAAACTGATCTCCCACCAAGTTCACTGACCAACAACGACAAACTATCCTTAACCTAAGTCAGCAGTTCTCAACCTATGGGTCACAATCCCTTTAGGGGTCAAATGAACCTTTCACATGGGTCACCTAAGAGCATCGGAAGAAGATATTTACATAAAAGTAGCAAAAGTACAGTTATGAAGCAGCAACGAAAATAATTTTATGGTTGGGGGGTCACCACAACATGAGGAACTGTGTTAAAGCATCACAGTATCAGGAACGTTGAGAACCCCTGCTCTAAATCCTCCACCTAAAATAGAAGCCACAGTGACAGGCATGATGAGGAGGCTGAGGCAGGAGGATGACCATGAGTTCACATACCAGCCTGAACTACAAATCAAGATCTGGTCTCCAAAATCAACAAATATGGGAGCTAGCATTAAGATTTTAAATTTAAAAACATGAAGAGGTAAGGTAACCTGGATGGTAATGTACCTGATTTACCCCACTATCTAGCACCTGATGTCAAATGTAATCAATCCAGATTTTATGGATAAAATATGCAGTGTACCCTATGCTCCCAGAACAACCTAGCTTGTGCTCAGTGGCTGAAGGCTCAGGCCTCTCTGCTGATGAAATCTTAGACCCCAACTCTATTCTGGGTCTCTCTGTAATAGTCCTATTTGCTCTCTCACCCTTTGACACTATTGAACTCCTAGAGACTTTTTGCCATCACACTCACAACTGTGTTTAGATGACATGTCACCAAGTTAAGCTGGCGGGTGCTAGAGTGACCAGATCTTCAAGGAATCCTGTATAACTCATTGATTCCGTTTGAGACCAGATGGCCCATCAGACCTTCTCTCAAGGCCTTATCCATCATTAAACTGAACCCTGCCTGGGGGTTCATGACTTAAAACCCTCTTAAATAATCCTGTGTCTTAGTCCCACCGAACTAACTCGGTGCTGGCCACATAGCCGTGTGTTGCTCACAAACAGAGACATTTTCCTTCCAACCTAACTCACGATCACATCAAAACGCTTCTGGTCAAACCCAGCTTCCCAGGATACATACAAAATGATGAAACCCACGCAAATGATTGGCTGAGGTGATGCTTTATGGAATAACTTACATTCAGTGAGGCAGAGGAAAACTTCATGGTTGTAAGCTCAGTCCAGGAGACTGACTCAGACCTGGCCATTCTATCTATTGCTGCACAGATGGAACCCCAGGCTACTGAGAACCACACAAAGCAGATACGGAGCAGCCTTGCAGGAACAGGCAGAAGGGGTCTCATGTGAGCCTGTAGACACACAGTGTGAGTCACTGTGTGAGTGGAGAGGGCTCATTTTCTTTACACCATCCAGTGAACTACACATCTCTTTCCTGAATTTGGACTCATCCCACCTACAGAGCTCACAATTTGATCTAGAAAGCATCACTGGCAAGCTAAAGCTTCCTCGGTCCAGATTCAGCTCTAAGAGCAGGGCAGCCGGGGAGAAACGGAAACCAGAACATCGTTCACTTCTGGCTCCCTGCTCTGGCTGTAGGCAAGAAAAGGTGCGCGCAAAGCTCTGGAGCAGGCCAAGGCTGGGCCTTCTTCCCAGAACCCCACAGGGGACAGATCTGGCTTCCAACCCACAGACTCAAAGGGATGTTTTGGAGCAGGTGGAGGGACATGCCCAGCTAAGAATCCGGAACAGGACAAAGAATGAGGACTCCTGTGTGGCCACGCTCTCCTCAACACTCAACAACTTCTCCCAGTCTCCCATCCACAAGGGTCCCTAGACCTGTCCCCAGGGCACCAAAGTGAGGGACAAAGAGCACACGGAGAAGGGAGGAAGGAGGCGGCTCTTGCTGGCTAGCCGATGGGTGTGAGTGCAGAGTATTAATTAAAAGCCATCTGGGAACAATGGGCTTTTCATACTTAGAGCCCGCTCTGCACAAAGCTCAGCTTGTTCTAAGGGAGGACTCTCCTTTGCCTTTTTTTTTTCCTTACTCATTTCCTAGGGTTTGTGGCAATGTCTGGCACCCTGCTCAACCCACTGGAGTATCCTTTAACCAGAAGACGTGCCAGGTCAGCCTCCTCCGTGACTGCCTGGCCTAATGGCCACATACAGACACCAAAAGGGACAACTGCAGGAAGCTCGGCTACTCCAGCCCATGGCTTGCAAGGCTCCTGGTTGTTTCCCTACATGGCTGCCTAAGCCATAGAAACACATTGGGCATCCGCAGAGGCCCAACACCCATGTCCTTCTCAAATTACACAGGCATGCACCACACCCAGGAGACACAGGGCACAGAATTGTGGGTCTAGCTGTCCAGCCAATAGACACTTCTAGGCCTAACTGGGAAAGGACAACAGACAGATGTCAGACACTGGGACGACTCCTTCTTCTACATTCTGAATTATCAGTCTCAACTAAACACCACAGACTGTTCCAATGAAGCCTTTTATTATTTTTTTTTAATTCAGGATGAGCATAGAAGAAGGAATCAACTTTGAACATCTATCAAAGACGTTCCTCCCCATTTAACAAACCATGACCTCACTTAACCCCCAGGCAAATAGCCTCTACAGGAAACCACCCAACACTCTACCTCCTGGCATTCATCCCTTGGGTAATCCTTTCTCCCCTTGGGCATAAGCTATAGGTACGGTGTGACCAGCTTCTCACCAGCAGAATGTAAATGGAACGGAACAGAAGCCACAGGCTCCCACTTGTGAAATGAGGTTACAGAAGCCAAGTGTCATATCGGAAGCCACTCTAGACAAAGCAGGGTACCCTCCAGTGAACAAGCAACAGGAGGCTTCTTTGCCTGCAAGCCCTTGAGGAATGGTAGCCATTCAACACTAAGGGTGCTCAGTAGTGGGTCCTTCCTGGTCAAGCCTTCAGATAGGACCACAGCCCTATACAATGCTCTGACTCACCCTCGAGACAAAGTTTAACCTGAAAGATCCAGCCAAGCCAAAGCCTAATTCCTGAGCCACAGATGGCGCACACAATAGGTGATTGTTTAAAGGATTGGACAGATTGGCAGAGCGGCGATGAATAACTGATACATCCCTTCGGTTTTCACAGACACATGATCTTGCTCTGTAGCCCGTAGGACTGCAACCCTCCCGCTTCAGCCTCCCAAATCCTGGGATCACGGGCATGTATCGAGGTGCCCAGACCACTCCTCCAGTTTACAAAAGAAAAGATAAACTTTGAGACAGTTAAATAGCAGCAAGGGGCTGTCACTCCAACCACACTTGATAGCAAGCGACACTTTTTCTATTCACATTTTATCCCATGCAGTTACTAAGTTACAAAACTTCCTGGGCCTCTGAGGAACAAACTCAGACTCAGGCCTGAAAATAAAAAGATACCAGATTGCTTTCAAACTGCGAAGGCTAAAAGGAGGAATAATGGTCTAGGGTAACTTCCAGAAACTTCAAGAAACTCAAACCCAAAGTCAGAGACAGAATTTGACATCATTGTGTCCTGTGGCTACTCAGAAATCTATGAGGCTCCAGGCAAAACATGCCAACCATAACCATGACCACTCCACTAGCAACCTTCATCCACCCTTTGCTACACCCAATACCTGATCTCCAGCTGCTCACACACAGACTGGTTAAACTAAAAGCAGGGAAGATCCTTGCCTGCAGAAAGGTACCTTCCTCTGCTCATCTAGCTTACGCTGAGATTTAGCTTTAACTTAACATCCAGAAGGACAACAACGGCAACCATTTCAATTTAGAGATCTACCCTAACCAGAGATCTCGAGGAGGGGTCCCCAAGCCGTGCATCTTTATGACTTCCGTTCTTTTTATAAACTTGTATCTTAGATGCTTACGGTAAATATGCTAAATCATCAAAGCTCAGTAGCCTAAGGACATTCTGTGCGGTGTCCCTGCTGTTCAGGTCCTCGCTAATTCACAAAACTGAACCATTGCCACCAGGTTTCTAGATACAACCACAGCCCAGCGCCACTCCAACGGTTCTACTTTCTCACTAACTTCCAAACATGTTGACTTCTACGCTATGCAAGTAAGAAGCTGGGTAAGATACTACTTCGTGCCTGTCCTCCAGTCCTGGGAAGGCTGCTGTAGGTAGCCAGCCTGGAATACTAAGTTGTAGGTCAGCCTGGGTTATAGACTGAGACCACCTCTCAAACCACCAAAGGCAGAGCAGGCAAGATAGCTCCTAGGCTAAAAGCACTTGCTGACAAGGCCTGTCGTCCTGAATTTGATCCTTTGAACCCAAACGTGGAAAGAGGCTCAACAGAGTCGCCCTTTGACTTTCTCAAGTGTGAAGTGGCACACACACACACACACACACACACACACACACACGGGGGGGGGGGGGAGAAATTAAAATTAGATCTTAACCTGTTTGAAGTTCAGAAAAAAAATATTAAAAGTGTCTAATGGGAAGCTGGAGAGAACCACATAGTGAGACCCCGTCTCAAAAAAAGTCAAAACAGTTACAGAACTGGCTGCTCTTCCGAAGAACTGGGGCTCAATTCTCAGCACCCACACAGTAGCTCACGGTCATCTATAACAGTCCTAGGGAATCTGGTGCCTTCTTTTGGCCTCTGAGGGTACCCAGGCAACCCATGCGGTCCACAGACAGACGTGCAGGCAGAACACCCATACAAATAAACAACAACAAAAAAAAAAGCGGTAGCACTCCAATTCCTGACAATAACTGCTCACTGGTTATTCTTATATGCACTGTAATCTTTAGCTTCTCCTCTATATGTAGCTTTAATTAAACTGAAGTTCCAGGGCATGCACAGCCTCCTGTTTGACTGATGTCTCCATTTTCCTGTATCGGTAATTATCTGCCAGTTACACACACACGCACACACACACACACACCCCACACACACACCTTCCCTAAATGACATACGGAAGTGAGGTCAAAGAGAAAAAGTAGAGCCCAGTAAGGGGAAACACGAGTCGGGAGTTAAGACAAGCTACACGCTTAAATAAACATTATAGTCAAGCCTCCTGACATTCAGGGCCAAGTTATTACCTATGAAGCTTACACTGACTTTTCTACCTATTAACCAGCACAGGGCATTTGCTTTATAAAATTAAATAAACTTGGTTGAAAACCACATAAAGGACCACCCGACCTAGACTCAAACAACTTCAAGTAACAAAAAGCTGGCCATCTGCTTTTTTGAAAGACCTGACCTTATTCTACGTCATCCTTTCATGCTTTTGGCCCATTTTTTACTGTCTTCAGCCGTCCCCAATATTAAGAGCTCTTTGCATGTCAAGGATACTGAAAACAGCTCGTCACTTTCATGTGCCATAAACATCATTTCCCAGTTTGGCAGATACCTTGACATTCTGTTATTGGTACCCACCGTGAAGAATTTTTGCCTTGTGTATGTGTGCATGAGCACACAGGGGCATGACCCTCAGAAACAACATACACCTTTCTCTTTGAGGGAGTGTCTCTCACTGAACCCTGAGTTCATCTATCCAGCTAACCTGGGTGACCAGGGAGCACTGGGAACCAGGGAGCACTGGGAACCAGGGAGCACTGAGATCCTCCCTGGACTGTAATAATGAACATGCACCACCTATGCCTACCTAGCAACTTTATCCAGGTTCTGGGGAACTCAGTCAAATGCTTGCAAAATACCAACTTAGCCATCTTGCTAGATCCGGTTTTGGTTTTCAAAACAGGGTTTTACCATATAGCCCAAACTGCCTTAAACTCACAATGTTCAGCCTCCTGGCATTTTTTTTTTTTTAAGTTTAGTATATCTAGTGTCACCTGTTGAAATTCTTCACTTTAGTGCTAGGCCTGAAGAGTCCTGCTCTTGTGCATATTCAAGTGAAGATGGACTTACACTTTCTGCTCTTTGATTTACCACAACAGCTAAAGTGGGGCTGGCAATCTGTGCGAGGAGGAATAACTACAGCCTGAAGTGCCTAAGCCTGCAGTTAGAGAAGCCCAGAACATGCCATAGAGCAGAATACCTGAGGCTAATACACACAGCTTGCCAGAGGACAAGCCTTAAGCATCCGCTCGACCTTGTCTACTGGACAGGGAAAGCCTCTTAGACTCTCTGAACGTCAGTCTCCTTGTCTCTAAAGGAAGAAGCACATACTTTATATTTTCCTTAAGAGGAATGAGCCATATCCATGGGAAGTGTTAACATAGTACTTGGTACTTAAAAGTACGAAAAGCACAGGCCGTTGACCTGATGACTTCCACTTAACTAGAAATGCTGCCTTTGTCAGGTATATTTCTATAGGATTCCACTCTACTGTGTGGTCTTGGGTCTTGGTATTTTCTAACAAGTTTTCCCTAGTTGATGGGGATACTTATTAGGTGTGTGTGTGTGTGTTTTAAAATTTTTACTTTGTAACTCAACTCCTTAATCAAACTGCAACATATTTGAGTGTCCTAGGAAGCCGGTAACATCTAAGCCATCGCTTCTTTTGAACTATTGTTCGACTCTGGTTTGCTGGCCAATTCAATAAGGCAAGAAAAAGAAATACACTGTCTTTGTTTCCTTCCCTGGCCCAAAATGCTGCCTCTCCCGCTCCACTATTGAGTTTGAAGCTGGTGTGGGATGCAAGCTAGAAAAAAGAATGCAGATGTTTTTCTTTGCTCTACCTATACAGCCACTTCAAGAGAAGACATTTGACACTAACTAATCCCTTTTAATTCCCCAGGAGGAACCCTCTGATCCCCTCTGATCGGGGCTCTTCTTAAAGACTGCTAAAATCTATGTGTGACTATCATCTGGTATTTTGCACCTACTCGAGAGCCTGAGTAATCTTCTCTCTCCAATTCTTTTTCTCGGAGTTAGGGTCTAAGTATCGAATTCACTAGTTTCCTGCCTTGTCTTCCAGGATCATGTCACTACCCCCCTGTGTTCTCGTCATCTTTGGACACTGTGTGACAGTGCTGATTCCCAGAACTGTGATAATTCTGTAAGCTCTGGAAAAATTTACTGAGCAGGCAATTATTTTGTCTACTAAAGTCTAAAGAACTTACCTCACCCATTAAACCCACAGTATCCCAGGCCCTTCTTGGGAAGGCTTTTAGGTGTTTTATTATTCTCATTCATATTTTCCTCCCCCACCCCCTCATGGCCAACTCCTCTCCTAGTTCTCGGTCTAAATTTTTAGATGTCTGAGTCATTGCCCTAAAATACTCTCCTCCCTGGGATTTTTTTCACATTTGTATTTTAAATGACTGTATTTTATCTCACAAAATAATGATTTCATTTCAAATACAATTTAGAATGGTACTCCTTTTCCATGATGCCAACTTGAGTTTTAGCTCTTTTCTTACTTAGACGCCATAAGGACTTGGTCCACTTCTTGTCTTTCTCGCTCCAAATAAGTAGCTCTCAGATTTATCAATTCAAGTGCTTTGATTGGTCCAGCTCGTTAATTTCACTTGTTTCCTATTATTCTTTCTCAAGATATCTTTCTTATTTATTCTTCCCATCTCTAAACTGAACGCTAAATCCATTCATTCTCATGTCTTCGCATTTAATAAAGACCCGGGCTTCCAACGGGGAATGAGCATCTAAATGCAAACTTGGCAGTGCAGGCTCCACCTCGGATCTCTGAACTCTGACGTCTTCCTCAGGACTGTAGTACAGTGTAGTGCATGCTTCACTCTCCACACTTCCACCCAAACAGGAACAGAGGAACATGTCAGTTCTGGTTTTTTAAGAGTCTTGTGTAGGTCAGGCTGACCTTGAAAGCTTTTGGTGGCTGGAGATGACCTTGAACTTCTGAGTCTCTGGCCACCCCCCACCAAGTGCTGAGGTCACAGGCATGGGCCACCATTCCCAGTTTATGTAACACTAAAGATCAAGCCCAGGGCTTTTACATGCTAAGCAAGCAGTCTTATCCACTGAACTCACCCCCCAGTACCTTTTAGACAATAAGTACTCTGCCCCTCAGTGGAAATAAAACCACAGAAATCCCCAAATATATAACCTAGTCAGTGCCCACACTTTCTTAAGTGAAAGTCGGAGGTTGGTTTCCCTGAGCAAGGCTCGACCCTATGATGTTATAGCTATGGCTTGAGAAGAGAAAAAGCAGACTTAAAACAAACAAGCAAACAAACAAACAAACAAACAAACACAGACCTCTGACTCTGTAATTTGTACAATTTCCAAGTTTGGAAAAAGTAAGATCTTGGGGAAAACTGGGGGGAAAAAAATAAACCTCATGCTTTCACTGGGATTCAGCCAGGCTGCTATTTCGAAATCTCTCAATGCATAGGATAAAGTGGAGAGACAGTCTCAGCTTTCCCAGCTACCAACCCCCCACCTTCCCAAATGCTACGGTGTATCTCTGCGGCCACAGACCCCATTATTGCTTCAAGTGAATGGCAATCCCAAATTAATTGAATTAACCTGTGATAAAAAGTCTTCTGCCACATCAACTCCTTTCCTTCCACGGATTCTTGTCACTTTTTCACGTTGAGGGAGAGAAGAAAAATGAACTCCATAAATCAGGTTTTCAATTTATGTTGAAGGAATCTGCTTCCTACTTGCTAATTTCTGCAACTGGGAAATTCTGTATATTATGTTACCCTCTAATGAAGGATGCCAGTAAACAGAAATCCACACGCCTGCACACGACAGATTATTACATTGTACGGAATTGCAAACACTACCAAGTTATGGACTCTTGGGAGCGTTGTTAGTAAGGTGTGGTTATTTAACGCCTCATCCACTTAAAAAAAAATTCATTCCATATGGATGAAAAATGAGCATGCTAGCTTGAATATGGGAAAAATAGAAAATGCAATCATATATTACTTAAAATCTATAACGTTTTACGCAAAGATAAGGGAGCAGTAGCCAAGCTTGGGGATTTAGAGCTTCTCAAAATACAAAGGGCATTACCTCATTGCAGGCCACTAGTCTCCACCCTCACACTGGCTACAGACAGGCAGCCCAACTCAAGACCTTCCCTCTGCACGTTTAGAAAGAGAAATTGTGTGTCTGTGTGTCTGTCTCTGTGTCTCTCTGTGTCTGTGTGCGTATGTCTGTGTGGCTGTATCTGTTTGTATGTCTGTGTGTCTGTGTCTATGTGTGTGTCCGTGTATGTGTCTGTATGTATGTCTGTATGTATGTATATCTCTTCGTATGTGCGTATCTGTGTATCTGTGTATCTCTGTCTGTGTGTGTCTGTGTCTCTGTGTGTCTGTGTATGTCTGTGTCTGTGTGTGTTGGTGTGTCTCTGTGTCTGTGAGTGTGTGTCTCTGTGTGTATATCGAGATGGGGAGGGCACATGCACCAGGGTGTGCACGAAGAAGTTAGAAAACAATTCTGTGAAGTGATTCTCTTCTCCCAACTTTACATGGCTTCTGGGAAGCAAAATCAGATCATCAGACCTGTGCACCAAGCCCTTTTACCCCTTGAGCCTTCCCGCCAGTCCCCTTCTGCAAGTTTTCACTACATAAGAAAGCCTCAAACCCACCAGATGCCTGTGGGCTTCCATGCACAGTAGAACACTCCATGGCACCATGACCCAGCTTCGGAAACCTGCAGATCCCAACGCGGAGAGCTCTCTAACAGCTCAGAGACCATAACAACTCTTCCTACTGAGGCCAGGCCACCCTGCAGACACCCTCAGAACATAGAAAAAAAAAAAAAAAAAGGGCCCTAGCTATAGGGAAGGAAACCACCCCACCCCCTGGTCCCTGCAAGCCCAGCAGCCTCGCTCACATTCTCTGTCTTCTGAGCCCCAGAGGTTCAGCACCCCCTGCGGCTAAGACAAAAGACAGACCACAGGAAAACCAACTGCCCTTTTGGCTGGTCCCTAGCAAAGGGGAAGTGTAAAAGTGCAGAGGGGAGAGCTGAGCAGCTGCACTAATCCTGTTTTGTCCTGCAGTAATTAATAGTATAATCCACATTTCAGATGCATTAAAGCGAAAATACCGCATTATCCAAGCACTGGGCACACAGCCCCAGGGTAGAACCTCCCCTGCTGACCTGCAGGACCAGGTGACCTCATCTTAGCCTCCTCCTCTCTGGGGAGCTGACTCTAGACACCTCATAAAAGAACTGAGCTGGCAGCCAGGAATCTCCAGTCTGCCCAATATGTTGGATCTGCTCACCGTGGAAGCCTCTTAACCAAGTCCCAAACAGGCTGGCATTACATGTGTTAATATTGTAAATTTAGAGGTAGTTTTCTTTTTTTTTTTTTAAGATTTAAGATAAATCCTTCCCAAGAGATAATGCTGCACTTTATATAAATAAATAAAAATAATTTTTAAAGGTACAGGTAGAATTAAGATGTTCTTTGCAATTGAATTTTGGTGGGAACACCCTAGTTTAGATACTAAGGGAGATCTACATGGACATTCTGGGGCTACTGGATAAGTTCCTGTCTAGGTCTAGAAAACTGACTGTTGTTTCCTAAGCCCAAAGAGGAAGCAGTCATTTTCCACAGCTAACAAAACAAGTATCTGTACCGGAAGGGACACTATTAGCTCACCAAACAAAACAAAACAAAAAAAAGAGAGAGAGATGAAATCATGCTAAATGCTGCAGGCAAATGGCAGGAACACTGAAAAGCAGAGGCAGCTTGAACTGGGTCTACTTCACCTTGGTCAGAGGCCATTCCCGACTGAGAGGACTTTGTCTCAGTTCTCCAACACCAAAGTGTGAACAGGAACACCTAGCAGTAGGCAGAAACCACATACCCCATTCATCTCCAGAACTTGTTTGTGTTACGTCTCAACTCAGTGTCATGAGCCTAATGCCCACTGGTGGCTACAACTAAATTCCCCTGAGTACTTCTTGGAATTTGGCTGAAACTACTCTTTTAAGGTTTGTTTGGTTTTTGTTTTTGGTTTTTGTTTGTTTTTCCTCTTCAGGTGTGGGGGGTTGTTTTAGGTATGAGTGTTTCGCCTCCTTGTAAGAGGACTGTGTGCCAGCCTGCGTCCCAAAGGTCAGAAGACAGTATTGGAAGTGGAGTTCCGGAGGAATGTAAACAACTGTGTGGGTGCTGGCAGTCAAACCTCTGGAAGAGCCACTGTTGCTCCAGCCCCACCTGCAAAGACCTCTTCATTTTGGTACCTGAGTCTAAAAAGAAAATCTTGTTACCTCCCAGTTTTTGAAAGAATGTTATAATCTGGGGACTTTATTACCCAAAATCCTGCCTTTGAGATTCTTACCTAGAGGGTGGGCGGTTAGCTCCATGGGAGGACTCCTGACTGCCACATGTAAGGCCATAGGTTCAAGTCCCAGGACCTGGTGGTGGAGGGAGATGCTTACCTAGAACTTATTACACTGCTTCATGATATCATTAGTAATTCTAACCCCCAAAAAGATTTCAGTTCCACTA
The DNA here is from genome assembly GCF_004785775.1 of Grammomys surdaster. Classification (NCBI taxonomy): domain Eukaryota; kingdom Metazoa; phylum Chordata; class Mammalia; order Rodentia; family Muridae; genus Grammomys; species Grammomys surdaster. Next base: position 6,946,822 of record NW_021604632.1, read on the forward strand.
AGCTCGTAAGAATACCACTAGAGTCTGGCAAAGAAATGAGCCGTCTTCATGATGGCTCCAGAAATGAATCAGGTTTCCTTTGCTTCCCTAGAAAATGCCAAAAGATCACATTAAAGCAATGGGACCTGTCATCTGGCTCCACTCTTGACAATGGGCCACATACCAGACATTCCCATGTCCCCTGATCATCTCCAGTCCAAGGAAGGTTGAGAGAAAGCCACCACCATGCACACCTGCCTGTCTGTTCCCTCAAGGTGACCAACACATCGTGTCCATCTAACCGTAACCTTTGCATCCTTCTACACTGCCTGGGCTCGTCCCCCACAGAGACTCAACATGAAGACCCTTTATATCCTCTCTGTTCCCTTCTCTCTCGACTTCTACTCTTAGGAGCTCAACATACTATCATTTTGGCCAAACAGCACCATACTGCTTGGGGAGGAGGGAGGTTTCTGAGGTTTGCATCTCCCTCCCTATTTCTACGAGATGGTCTTTAGTAGACAGGTAGACATACTTAAGATGTTGGTGTGGCACTGGCGTTACCTTTACCCTTCCAACCATCCAGTCCACCAACTGCAGCAGCTCCTCCACAGCACCCCTTCCTGTGGGTTAAAAACCAGCCTTCCAACATGCCGTATCTGACGTATGTGGGTCTGGGAGTGTACTGCCTCATACGGCAGAAGACACTTTCAAGATGGGATAGCGTTAAGGCTCTCAAGATAGGACACGTTATCTTGGGTTATCAAGACGGGCCTGCTGTAATCACAGGGGTCCTTAAATCAGGGACAAAGGAGAAGACCCAGTGCATGGGTAAAAAAACAGAATGAAGCAGAGAGGTCTGTGGGGGAAAGATCAAGTCAAGGAATGCGGGCTACCTCAGAACGTAGAGAGGTAAGAAGAACACACTTCACAGAACTCCAGAAGGTCCCACCCTGGCTCCAACCCAGTCAAGCCAATCTCATGGATTTCTGGAGCTCCGGCTGTAAGACAATTTGTGTTAGTTTAGAACAACGAACTTGTAGTCATTCCTTACACCACCAATAAGAAAATCTAACACAATCCTCCTTGATATAAGGAACAAAGACGTCCCTGACACCTGTCTCTAGCTCCTGGGAGCCAAGTGAACCTTCTCTTTCCCTATCACAAAAAAAAAACACAGTCACAGAAACCCTACGTAAAGTTCAAGTACTTGAGATAGGAAAAACCTCCCAGGATAGCCTACTGGATATGAGGTTGACAAATATCCAAAGCAAGCCAAAGAAACAATCACAAAACATTTTTGCTTGGTCCAATATAGGACCCTGAGCTAAAATAAAATAAAATAATCAAGACAGTTTTCTTCCCAAGTGGGACAGATAGTAGGCCAACCAACCTTACCCAATAAATACATCGCATGGGTGGGCTTGGCCTATAACCTGGCCAGGATGCCAGCCCGGCAGCCTGTCTGAAGAACTGGAAAGCCAGGCCCGTGCCCACTGGGCTCCTGAAGACAAAGAAAGGAGGCGGCTCAGGAAGGTGGTGGCATCCTGCCCGCCTCAGTGGTAGCCTGAGGCCATTGGATCTCACCATCTCTCCAGCACCTGAGAGGTGTGAGCCAGGCAGCCCAACCACATCAGAAGCTGGCTGCCCGCCGGCCCCAATTGCCCAACACCTCTAGAGGAACCAGCTTTCCAGGACTAGATTTTACACAGCACACAGATACAGGCCACTTAGGGCCAAATGGAGGTACGACACTATATAGGACAGCCCACCAGAGACCAGGCAGACAGAAAATGGATTGCTGCAGAGCAGCTGCCTAATGGTTCCCAAGCATAGGCTGTTCTCACATTGCACAGCAAATCCTACTAGGGCCTCGTTCCTAACCTACTCAGCCCTTTCCATCAAAGGCCAGACTTCTATCCACTTGAGACACCCCCAAACCCATGCTCCCAATTCTCCCAGTTGGTACTTTCCCAGTCTTCATGTTAACAAATGACAAAAAAAGGAGAAGAAGAAGAGGAGGAGGAGGAGGAGGAGGAGGAAGAGGAAGAAGAGGAGGAAGAAGAAGGGGAAGAAGAAGGGGAAGAAGAAGGGGAAGAAGGAGAAGAAGAAATTACGTTAACAAAAATATACGATCTATTACAGTGTGGTTTTCAGGTTTGGGATACGTGAGATTACTCAATAGGATTTAAACATTCATGTTTGGTGACCTGTACGAGGCACTACCTCAGGCAAGGCGATATAGTTTTTGAAAACCACATTCCATAAAAGGTTCTCGCTCAGTCTCCTGGATTGTGAAAGCATGACCGTGTATCCTGAAAAGAGAAGGTGAGTTTCGGCCAACATGGCTTCCAATTGGTCCAGGTGCAAAGACTGTGCTACCTGACCAGTCTCCTCTCATGAATACACGCCCTGTTTCTTCTGATTTGCCCTCCCTAAAAGCTAGCCCCCACTCTCATCTTCCTTAGATCATACCATTTGACTAACTCATGGCCTTCTTTTAGAGCCCAAAACAGCGGCCCCAACTCTCCCTCCCCCCATATGAACGTCCATCGATAGTCAATCTTTAACCTCTGCAGGAACTAAGGAAGACTGTCCTCTCACGCCCTGGTGAGAAGAGTATCACTCGGGCAGAATGCCCCCGCTCCTGTGTTGATAATGTACCTGGTACCTGCCACCCAAGTTCAGGTACATATCCACAATGTATGCAGCTTTGATATGACACAGGACACTAGAGGACAGTGATACCCTGATTTGGGGTTTCCTGTACACTTGGGCAACAAGCACCTGGGGTGGTGTGGAGGGAGTCTTGTCTTCGGGCTCAGAGTGGCAGGTATGGAAAGATGCCCCAGAGAGCATCCTCTCCTGGCCAAAGGAGAAGAAATGCTTAAAGGACTATCTGAAAACATTCCAAGTTCATTCCTGTCCCCCATCCCAGTGGTGGCCACAGCCAAGCCATTGAGACTTTGCCAACACAGTCCTTTACTATATTTCCCTGGGCTCCCCCACCAAATGCCTTGGCTGGCTGTGTAGCTAAATGATGCCTTCTCTTATCCCCCAGCCTCTATCCTTTTAGGAACCCTAGCCCAACCTACACTGACAGTTCCAGCTCCAGCAAGCTAGTCAGTACTCTCCTGAGGACACACTCTGATAAACCTTTGCACCTGCAGACAGCACCTGTCCAGGTACAGACCTCCATGCATTCTAATTTAAAAAACAAAACAAAACAAACAAACAAACAAACAAAAAACCAACCACACTCTACCTTTGGGGACATTGGGAAAGATAAGCCAAGAAGCAAAGGCTAGAAGAGTCTGGTTTGCCAGCACAGAGTTCACAAACCACGCCTATCACCAGCCCCTTATTCTCCAGTGTCATCTCTTCTTTCCTGAGAGAGTTAACCATTCTAACTGAAAATCTGAGGTTTGTTTATTTTGGCTTTTTCTGGTTGTTTTTCTATTTCTTGAGACAGTGTCTAACATTGTACAGGCTGGTCTCAGACTCTCTACGTAGCAGAAGCTGACCTTGAAGTTTTGATCCTTCTGCCTCTACCTCCTAAATGGCTGGGATTGCAAGAGGGTACTGCATCATAGGAATGGAACCCAGGGCGTCACGAGTGGCAGACAAGCATAAGCACCACAGCGATGGAACCAGAGCTGAGAACAACTTTCTTCAGCTGACCTGTGGGAAGGGTTCAACACTCAATCCAGCCATGCTGGATTCGAAGTCTCCTACCTGGGAAACCCAACTCTCTCCTGTAAACCCTAAAGTGGGACTCCATCACTTCCAATTACTGAAGTGTGCTGTTCAGATTGTCCTAAACGTTCACCTGCTACGGCTGTACCTGATAGTTCTCTTCCAAAGGCTAGCTTCATTTTTGTCTGGCCCAAAAGGATCTTACTCTCTAGCCCAAACATGGTCAGCTCCACTGACATTTTGACCTAGCTCTGAGAGCATGTGCCCCAGAGGTCTGACATGTATATAACCCAGTAGGTAGAGCACATGTCTAGCAAGCAGGAAGCCCTGGGTGCATGCTGGTGCACACCTGCAATCCCAGAGGCAGCGGCAGGAGGAGTGGGGAGTAAAGACCATCCTTAGCTAGGTAGTAAGTTCGAGGCCAGTCTGAGGTAAATAAAATACCATCTCAAGAAGAAAGAGACAGGGAGGGCAGAGGAAGAAAGGAGGAGAGAAAACAGGACTAGAGAAATGGCTTTGTGGTTTAGGGTTCTTACCACTCTTACAGAGTCAGTGCCCAGTGTCCAGCACCCATATTGTACTTCATACCCCATATAGATCTGACACTGTGATTTGTCTTCTCACTTCAGAGGGGCATCACGTACAAGAGCGCACAAGAGGTACAGTGGCAACACATACACACACACACACACACACACACACATACACAAAACATCCATTTAATAATCTTTTCACAAAAAAGAAAAAGCACTATCTCTGTAAAACAAAAACAGGTGGTGACACACACCAGCACTCAGGAGACAAGAGGCAGGGCCAGCCGTCTCTGCGTGAGGTCACCCTGGTCTACAAAGCAAGTTCTAAGCCAGCCAGGGCCAAACAGTGAGACTCAGTCTCAGAGTCTCAAACAAACAAACCACGCCCACCCACCTCCAACAAACAAAATACTGGCCTCAGGCTGCTTAAGTTGCTAACAGCCAGTTACATGTGTCTTGCCCCTGTATCATGTACTCAAAAAAAAAAAAAAAAAAAAAATGGTCCTTGAAGCCACTAGGACCCAGTGGAGCCTGTGCACCTTCCAAATAGCAACACCTGTCTTCGTGAATGCACACACGTACATATATGTATGTGTACTTCTGTAGGCATGGACTTAAGTTTATAAGCCATCATATATATACACACACACACACACACACACACACTCACACACACTCGAGCGCGAGAGAGAGCGCATGCACACCTACCTTCAAACAAACACACTCTTCCCCCATCAGTGCATGATGACATCACTGGAGATGTCATCACTTGGACTCTCCGTTCCCTGCCACCTCCTGGGGAACAACACTGTGCCTGCCCATGCTGTCCAGACATCTGGAGGCCCCAGCTCACACCAACTGACTGCCAGTGCAACCTGTGCACCCTCAAACGAGCCTCCTTTGCTCGCACAGGCCTTCCCGTTCCAAAGGGCACGAACAGTGAGTCATCGCGGCACACAGAAAGCAACTTCTCCATCCAAAACCTGGACAGTTCCTAGAGAGACTTCTCTGCCTTTCCCGCCCTAGCCCTTCTGTAAAGCACCCAGGCTTACCCATCCCCACCCACTCTTTCCAAGATACCTTCCTCCTCGTGTACCCACACTGAAGATAGTTGACCTGTTTAGCCCATTGGTTAGAAGCACACAAGGGAGCTCTATGACATTCCTGACAGAACACAGATACCTTTAAAAAAAAAAACCAAACTATATACTCCAACTCTACCTGGGCCTAATGCTGAGTCCTTTAGCCTCTCAGGGGAACTAAGGAGCCATTCCATAGGAGCTACCATTCCTCCTCATCATCACTGAGAGACAAAATCCACTCAGCCCTGTGAATCCTCACATAGATCACTCACATTCTTAGAGGAAGAAGGATGTGGGAAGATCACTGTCAGGACAATTGCAGGTACTAAGCGTCCCTACACCAAGTACTCTGCAGAGTCCCAAGTACTCTGCAGAGTCAGTTGCCAGGACACCAGATTTAAAGTTTTTGGTTCATCCATGCAAGGAGCCACGTATACAGAAATGTTCCACTTCCCCGAGCCGTCGTGACCAAATTTCAAACCACATCAAACAGGATTGCCCAAGGAAACCATAAACAGGCTAATGTGGCTTTCCCCCTCCCCAAGAAGAGAGAGATGACCCCGGGTACTTACAAGAAACTTCAGAACGGAAGGACTCCACCTTGAATTGTGTGAACGAAAGCTATCCTCCATATAAAACCACGATATATACTATATACCATATAAAGCCACTATATATAAAGCCTCCATTATAATAGGCAAGAGTGAGTCAAGAATGGCCTCGGCTCAACCTCCAGGAAAACAACAAAACAAACCAGAAATTGGAAATGCAGGGCCCACTGTGTCACCTGGCTATCCTCCACAGTATTGATATTGGCGGTGCTTGTTAACCTTAACTCAGCAATTAAATGATCAAGACTACAATAAGGAAGGACTAATCAGGCCGGACCGCCAGTGAGGAGTCCTCTCTAACAACTCCGCAGTGCCCCATGTCTTTCTTATAATTCCCACTTAAGGATCTGCTGGTTCAAGGGTAAGCTCAGGGAGTTACAGGCATGGCTACTGGCCCTTCTCTGCCTCACCTCTGAACTCTAAAGTGGAATGTAACAGAACGGACTGTCTCCCTACAGTCCACCTCCATCCCACTCCTAACTCCCTTTATATTTCGGTGCCGCCTCTGTCCATCTGGATTTAAAACCAGAGGCCAACCAAAAGCCAAGGGATCCCTCTAAGACGCTGAGCTCCTTGAGTTTCTTGTAGAGCCAGGTTCCCACCCCTGCGTACCCCTCAGAACAACTGCAAGGATTAACAGAAAGGGGCCAGGCTCAAGGGCTTTGAAAGGGAAGCCTCTTAGATTACTCTCCCCTTCGCCTCAGACACATTGGCACTTTTCCCTGCTACTCAGAACCAAACAGTTCAACCTTTAAGTAGCTAACTCAGAGGTCTAGGCAGCCGCGCTGAGGAGCATGCAGTTGCTCGGGACAGAAAGACGGAGACAGGGCTTAGTACAGTGAGAAAGGTTACATTCAACAGTATGGGGCATAAGGGTTAAGAACCAAAGCCTGCTCAGCCGGGTCACAGAGATCTAGTCCTTCTACAGGCAAAAGCCAGCCTTGACTTTTCATACCCTCATACCCCTTTCAAAGATACCCAGAGGATGAGAACTTGGGGCAGGTTGAATAGAAGCCTCCCAGATTTGTTCACGTACATCTCAGAATGTGCTTGTAGTTGGAGTTGGGTTTTGAGCATGTAAATTAACCATGTTCATACAGAATTGGGGTGGGTCTTAAATCAGTGACCACTGGTACCCTTATGAGGGAAGAGGCCAGCATGGAGTGGGAGCACATACTTGTAGTCCCAGCTATTCAGGAGGCTGAGGTAGAAGAATCGCAAGTTCAAAACCAGGCTGCAGGGACTCTGAGAAATGGCTCATAGCTCTTGCTGCGGAGCTGGGTTTGGTTCCTAGCACCTACATGGAGGCTCGTAACCATCTGTAACTCCAACAGAATCTGAAGCCCTCTTATAGCCTCCATGAGCCTCAAGTACACAAGGAGTACACACACATGCATGCAGGCAGACATTCATACACATAACATAAAAAACCTTTATTAAAAAAAAAAAGTACTACAACAGCTCTGTCTTAAAGGAGGACAAGGAGAAAAGAGAACAAGAGAGGAAAGAAGAAAAAGAAGAGAGAAGAGAAAGACAAGACAGAACAGAAAATCAGAAGAAAAGGCAGAAGAGGGAGGAGGAAGTAGAGGAGGAGGAAGAGGAAGAGGAGGATGCAAAAGGAGACATCACGGAGATGCACACAAAATAAGGCTTTCAGAAGATGGAGAAGCCGGAGCTCCAGGGTAGCAAATGCTAAGTACTTCCAAGAGCCACCGGAAGCTAAGAAGGGATGAGGAAAGACCCTCACTCAAGATGTACAAACAGTGCATGCCCTGCTGGTACCCTCCCTGAATGCAGACTCCTCACTTCCAGATTCATGGTTAGGACAGATTTCTGTTGCTTTAAGCTACACTTTGTTGTACGAGCCTTCCCAAACACCACCGCCACATCTCACCCACACTCCACGACCAGCCTGGGAGAGCCATCTGTCCCCTGGAGTCTCCAGAATTCCACCCCACACCCAGACAATCTGCTAGAGGAACCTGCTTTAACACAAGCCAGTCATTCCTGATCCCCAACAGCGTCCACTCACTCAAGGCACTTGCGTAGTCACCACAGGAGATGGTGGTGACTCAAGGTGAAGGAGACTTCAATCCTCAGAGACCACTCTACTCTCTTCTTCCCTGTTCCTCTGCACCCCTCACCAGGCAGGCTCTGATGCAGGCCTCAGGAAGAGTCTCTCCTCTGTCCAGATCTCCCTACAGCACACCCACCTACCATTCTCTCAAATGCCACCTTCCCAGAAGACCTCTTCCCTCAACACCACCCATGCAAACAACCTGCAAACCGCTGACCTCATGACCCCACTCCTTCACAACATTTAAAACCGGCCAGAATCATGCATCTCGCTTAGCTAGCTGTGTACTAAGGAAGGTTGAAATTATATGACTTGAATAAACAGGATTTCTAGTTTTGACCCCACCGAAGTCCCCAGAACTTACAACAAAGGTCGTGGGGTCAGATGGGTAAGGTACAAAGAAGAAAGCACCCTTAAAAGTAAATGTGCCAGCAATGGTAATACATGCCTGTACTAGTACTCAGGAAGCTGAGGCAGGAGGATGACAGGTTCAATACCAGCAAGACCCTTCCTTTCTCAAACTGTTATCACCACACGTGTCCCTCACAGGAGAGGCAATCACTGTTATAATCTAGTCAACTTTTGCCCTGAATACTTAAAAAAAAAAAAAAGGACAAATCTGGTTTTATTTTGTTCCTGTTTTTGTTTTTTGAAAGAAGGATTCAATATAGATTTTGACAGTAAGTAAACCAATCTTAAAAATGTGGTACATGCAGAACGAAACATATGTGCAGGCCAGATTCTGCCTGAAAGCCGTGTCTTCACAATGTCTGCCTGTCTAGAGACAGAAGAAGATGGCAGGAGGCAGACATGGTAGGTTCAGGGTATACTGATTTCAATCCAAGGGACCTGGGCCTGTGGGAAGCCTGCAGGAAACAGGATGACGGGGATAAAAGGCTGGGCCCAGACACTCTGATGCCGGGAAAGTAATATAATAAGCACGCCTCCTCGAATTTTGCTAACACAGAAGGCTGTAAGCCACTGTGCCAAGGCAACGCCCCAGGCCCCAGAGCATACCTTTTAGACAAAACAAATGCGAGGCAGCCCATATTCAGCTCTGGAAAGTGCAAGAGGCAGTGCCTATGTGAGCTGGTTCTAGGCAAAGTCAAGGCTGTCACATCTTTAGACCTGTCAGGAGCCAACCTGGACACAAGGACCTCCTCAGCCATCCATACCACCAGCCTAGAATGACTGTGGTCATCACCAACAGCCCTCGAGAACTGGGACAGCTCCACTATTCTGTGCACATGGGTCCCTGCTGCCCCAAACAGGTAATTCTAGCCGACTCCTGAAACTTCTTCCCAGGGGCCTGGAGGGTATCAGCTATACAGATCATAGAAAAGGGATTCAGGGACTGGAGAGACGGCTCAAAGTTTAAGAGTCCTAGCTAGTCCTGCAGAGGACCTGGGTTCAGTTCCCATCGCCCACATGGTGGCTCACAACCAGTGCTAACTCTAGTGCCAAGGGCTTCAATACCCTCTTCTCATTCTGCAAGCACCAAGCAGTCATGTGGTACACAGACATACATACTGACAAAACACACATACACGTAGAATAAAAAATAAGTAAATCAAACTGGGCAGTGGTGGCGCGCGCCTTTAATCCCAGCACTTGGGAGACAGAGGCAGGCAGATTTCTGAGTTCGAGGCCAGCCTGGTCTATAGAGTGAGTTCCAGGACAGCCAGGGCTACACAGAGAAACCCTGTCTTGAAAAAAACAAAACAACAACAAAAAAAGTAAATCTTAGAAAAGAAGAGAGAAAGAAAGAAATGGCTTAAGGCATCCTTCAAATCGGCCCCTCTGTTTTACAGAAAACTTGTATCTTAAGAAAGGGTTAGTGAGCCGGGCGGTGGTGGCGCACGCCTTTAATCCCAGCACTTGGGAGGCAGAGGCAGGCGGATTTCTGAGTTCGAGAGTTCGAGGCTAGCCTGGTCTACAGCGTGAGTTCCAGGACAGCCAGGGCTACACAGAGAAACCCTGTCTCGAAAAACCAAAAAAAAAAAAAAAAAAAAAAAAAAGAAAGGGTTAGTGAACACTGTGAAACCTACTATGGTCAGAACTCAGGACAGGGGCCTACCAGGTACACCTCATGTCACCTTGTCACCACTTGTGCCAACTTTCAAGTCACACAAGTAACCAAGGAAGAGGATACGACGACATCACATACTACAACGCTGGTCAACGGCTTTTGTGGCCCTATCTACGACACACCATGGCACTGAGTCACACATCCATCGTTCCTGCCAACCCATCTATAAACCGAGTCAAACAACATCCCATTTCCTCTGAGAAAGACGTCCCACACGTGAAGTGTATATAGTACCATAAGGCGCCTCTGGCCCTAGCATGACACTAAGTAAACAGGCTTGGTCTATACCCTGGGTCATAGGATATATGTAAGACCCACACTGCTTCACGTCTCACTTCCACATAGCTTTGCTTTTCTTACTAGAAAGAAAATAAGGGGGTTTGGGCAGAGGAAGTGACGTGAGTGAATGTAGCTGGGGAAGGGAAGAGTCCATGAAGGAAAGAAGACGGCCAATCTCTCAACCGAGGAGAAGCATCCAGACTGAAGCAGTGTCTACTGAATTAATGGTGCTTTCTCTAGAGCCTCGTTACGCCAAGTCTTCCTTACTCCTCCAGACACCATCCATGGTGTCTGGGTTAGAGGCCACCCAGCTCCAACAACTGAAGCTTAACTCTTCCTTCACTCTTCTGCAACGACTGCTTGCAAACCCACCCGGGGGAAGATACACGGAAAGATCTGGGAGGGTCCCCAAGCATAAAGAACGCAGAGCCAAAACTTAATACCAGAGGAGTCCGTGGCAGCTTCCAACTGGTCACCCCTTAACCACAGTGCTTTCATCAGGGTTCCCTTCTAGAAATGGGCTTCTGCACTGAGGATTCAAAGGATCCAGGGTCTGAGGGCAGAAGCCACAGCTCTTCAAACAGCCACTTTGCAGAGACATGACCAGTTCCAAAAGAAAGAGTCCAGCTCTGCCTGATCTCAGCTTTCTAGGGTCACATAGTCCCTGTGTCTTGAACACAGGTCTATGGGATGCTAACTAACCTCCCACACACACATACAAACAAACACATGCACACATGCACATGCGTGCACACCCACACCACCCTCAAGGCCTTGACTCTTCTCGTAGCTGTCCCCCCACCCCCCATCTCCTGGAGAGGCAGTGTTCCTCAGCCTCTCCCACATATGACTTCCTCATGTATCCATTTTAAGGAACCAACTGTTTTATGGAGAGAGGAGGAGAAAGTTCCCACATGCAGAAAACACGCTCCCCAGGGAGGATCCAAGAGGGGGTCACTCAGCACTTGTTGAAAGAACACAAGTACGAGAAAAATTAGAAGATCGTGTCCGCCATACACACAAAACAGGAACGTCTTCCCCATGGCCACCCCTCTCCCAGTCCTCCACGAGCAGCAGCAGCCACTGGCCCAGGCAGGACACACACGCACACACAGAGAGACAGAAAGACAGAGAGACAGAGAGACAGACAGAGAGACGGAGACAGAGAGAGAAGAATGGGCATACACGTGAACACACGGGTGGACCCCCAAGGTAAGACAGGGGGCCCAGGCAAGGGAGGGAACACCATGATGGTTTGCAGGAGCTCCACCTCTGGGAATGGATTTGATGTCAAGTGTCAGCAAGTAAATTGCTATTGGCTTCTCAATAAGCAGCAGTAGTGAGTTAAGTGTTTCCCTGTATTGTGCGGCCTCTTACAGACTCAATACGGCAGTATTGACAGCACAATCACACAGTAATCCAGCCTCTTCTAATACCTACACTTCCTCAATGAAAATACACTTCCCACTTGGACATCCTCCCATTAGCTTGGGGCTGGAAATCTCTGGCCTCACCCCTCCCCCACAACCACCCCCAGCCTGTGAAACTGGCAGCTGGCCCCCAAACGCCCCAGCCAAAGGGAACATCCCAGCCAGCGGATTGTCAGGGCCCAACCAAAAAAGATAAACAGTCAGAGACCTACAGGAAAAGGCCTGTTCTCCCCATCTATAAATCACCAGTGGGAAGGAAGGAAAAGTGACCGACTCTTTAAGGAGAAAACTCTCGAGCCGTCGCGGAGGGGAATTGATGTTCTCCTGCAAAGCGAGGGAGGTCTGCTCTGGGGGGAGACACATGCCTTCAAGTTTTCAGAGAGACAAAGAGACACAAACTTCATCCAGCTCAGATCAGTGACGAGACCCCCACAAGCCTCACGCTCACACACCAGAGATGGCATATCTGTAGGGCATGCCTCGTGTCCCAGCACGAAGCTGAGTATTCTAATCTAACATGAGGTCCTTGGCAAACGTGAGTTGTTTTTCAAAGCCATTTTTCATGACTTTCAAAACACCCTCAAATAAGCAGGAGACAAAATCTGATTAAGGAGATTAATGAAACTGAAGGTGAACAAAAAAAGTTTAAGGCTGGGTGGGAAGGCACAAGCCAGAAATCCCAGCACTCGGGAAGCTGAGGCAGGAAGATCAACCTGGAATACGGACTCTCCCTCAAACAACCACATGCATGCATGCATGCATGCACACATACATACATACATACACACACACACATACATACATAAAAACATGTAAACAAACAATACATTAGGAAATCAGAGGCAGGTGAATCTCTGTGAGTTCTGTGAGCTTGAGGCTAGCCTAGTCTACATAGCTAGTTCCAGGCCTGCAAGGGCTACATAAAGAGACTCTACCTCCACAAATACATAAACACACACACATACACACACACACATACACACACACACACATACACACACATATATTAGGGAGTAGAGGCAGGTGGATCTCTGTGTAGTCTGTGGATTTGAGGCTAGCTTGGTCTACATAGAGAGACCCCACCTCAAATAAATACACACATAAATAAATACATAGGTAAATATGTATATTACTGAATGAATGGATAGAGCTAGATGGACCAGCAGGGAGGGCATCTCTGCAAAGAGCCAGGTACCTATTTTAGGCCTTGTGGGCCAAATCCTCTGAGTCTCAGCTTCGCCATGCTGCAGCAGGTAGGCCACCCTAGACAAAGAAATGGCCAAGCACGGCCACGTGCCAAGAAATACTGCTATGCACAAACAGGTTGCCTACAGATTTTCATGTATCAGGAGACAGTATTCTTTCTAATGAACACGTGTAACATCATCATCATCAACAACAACAACATTTAAAAATCATGCTTAATCCAAAGGCAATAAGAAAATAGAAATTGGGGCAGATCTGTCCTAATAACTGACTACTGTTTGTCAATTCTAGGTCAGTGAAAGACTTGGACATGTTGAAACCACCAAGTCTATGAGGGTAAACTATAAGAGGAAGCAGTGATCTATCTCAAGCTTATGGAATTTCAATGTTCTGTTCTGTTCCAATCAAAATTACCTGATTGCAAGAAAATGTGTGTGTGAAGGGGGGATTGCTCTGCATCAAAAAAAATTTAACTAAAATTTGGAAAAAGAAAGTTTAAAGATACTTGACTATCAAACGTCAGACATGAGAACGCACACCTCACACACCTAACAGCGATACAGCTACATGCCCCATACACAGGCAGGCGTCGTGCTAAGACTCCTGGAGAAACACTTTTTATGGGAATTTTCTACATGAATTTCAAAGTAAAGAAATTTTCCATAACCACTCCATTGCATGCCCCAACCAGTGGCAGCTGGTTTAATATGTTAACTGCGGAAGGTATTTGCATAACCAGTGAGCAGAGACCCTTCAAACACAGTACTAGTGGGAAGTGATATCTTCCCTACCCCCCCACCCCTAAACAGGGACCTTAAGTCTGTCCAGCAAGCAGAAATCCAGCTAGAAAGGGGTCAATGGCCTTCCAGGCTGGGATCTGATAAATGGCTGTGCAGAAAGCAGGTTCCCTCACTTTGAGATATGATGTCACTAACCTTTATTGATCCACTATCAGAGAACTTTGCTTATCTCTCTCCTGTGATATAGTGCCCCTCCTGCGCTCAACTAGTGTTTAATACACTGCTGGTGGCTCGCCCTCTTCATCGCTCAACACTATGGAGTATGGCTGCCACAGGGGCAATATTTTACTGCCAGGACTTGCCAGCACCAAGGCTTCCCAGAGACGAGACAAGGAAACACCTATTACCCACTTCCTTCTGTGAAGGTAGGTTGACAGTGGGCCTGGGAAGGACAGGAAGGGACAAGGACCCTGAGACTCTCTAGCAAAGTTGTAGTGGGTCCCCTGCACTACCACCCCTGCCCCCACCTTACTTTTTTATTCCTTACTGGCATGAAAAAGCAAGTGTCAGCCAACCTTGTGTGGACATTCAAAAGCACCTTCCAATCAGGACTGCTTTTCAGAGCAAAGAGCTTCCTGGCTTTGCCTTCCAAGGGCTCAAGACTCCAGGGCAGCAAGGAGGTGGCAAACACTGTCAATCAACTAGGAAGAAGGCAGAGAACACACTCAGATTCCTTAAGACATCAGGGTTCTACAGCCTGGGGCTACATGGCTGCCACACACCAGGTTAGCTGTCCCTACGGCTTCCCATCCACAGGCCAAATCAGGCACAACCTCTGCCAGACCCAAGAGTGAGGAGTACCAACAACTGCCAACAGACAGGGCTAAGTGTTATAACACAAGACCACTTCAAGCCTCAGATGGCTCCCTTCATCCTTACCAACCTCAACTGGCCTCTCAGGCTGAGCCTAGATCCCAGCTACTGCAATCACCCACCCCCATCCCCCACACCAGGAGCCAAGGGAGAGAAGGCTTTGCCTGTCCCATCCCATCCCTGGGAACAAGGGCAGTAGGCCTCCCAGAGAATGCTAGCACACCCTTCCACTGCCCCGGGGCACTCAGAATTTGCCTAATTGAACATTAACAAGTTGCTACAATAAAGTTCCTCTGTTGTGAGCTGGAAACTTTTGGGGCAACAACAACAGAAGTCTTGTTACAAACTGCTCTCAAAGCCAGCCTTCAGCCCCGACAGGTGTGAACAAGATTTAAACCCCTCCTCCAATACAATGCAGTCCAAACAAAGGGGAAAGTCGGCCTCAAATTCCTGGGGTTTCTCCTTGTCCAACATTGGTCTTCAAGGGAACCTGCAGAGAGGCTCTTCAGGCTCAGCAATGGGCCTCAGCAATGCGGGAAGAGCAGGCTTCCTTCCTGGCCTCACAGGTCACCATCTTGGATGCCCCCCCCACCCCTGCTCCCCGACATGTACCCTCTTTCCCCAAGATGCTGCAAGGCATCAGATAGGAAGGGGAGGCCTTTCATCACCTGCTACCTGTTCTTGTACTTCCCCCCCTCAAGCCGCCAGCTGAAGAGAGCAAGCTTCCTCCCTACCCATAGCCACCTTGAACTTCTTGCACTTGAAGGCTACGTAGGAGAGGAAATTAGGCCGAGAGAGAAAGGGAAAGACTAGAACCTTCCTCTTCGACACCAAGTCAGAATCCAAGCTGGTCTAAAGGGTCTAAAGACACCTCCTGACACTTCCTCAGAGTAACTGAGAATAGACAGGCCTCCAGAGGTTGGATTTTTCCATCAAAAAAAATATTCTGCGACCCCAGAAACAGAAAAGCACGTGTTGGACAAGAAAGGAATTTTCTTTTCCTTTCTTTCTCCCCTAACCCCACCGTTTTCTTTTGCTCTGGTGTATTAGAAAGAACACAGCATTTATCTGGAGATTTCGTCCCAAAGCTAACCACATAAGCAGGACTTGAAAAGGGCTTATCAGACAAACGATTTGCTCCTACAGCCATTGCCGGAAGTGGGAATCCCAGCAGGGAACTCTATGAGCCATGCTATCCCTGAGTGGACAATCTTAGGCAGCTCTTGTTACCTCACTTGAGACAGGACTGGCAGAGGGAGGACCACTGCAAAAGCTACAATGGGCACACACACACAAATAATAATTCTCTCGCCTTTATTCTTCTGCTCCAATGAGGCGAATGCAAAGCAACCATTCAATCCACTAAAGGCATGCGGGGGCAGGTGGAGAGGAGCAGGGGGACTAAGTGTCCACACGTACTCATATCTGCCGCACTGGTACTCTCAGTATGACTTTTCTGTCCTCTTCCACCTACCCTTGGGCTTGTCGGAGTTTTGTTGCAACATTAAAACCTAGCTTAATACAAACTTCTTTGCTTTCCCTGTGTTAAGGATAAAAATTGAATATAAGATTCCTGACGCAGCCGGGCGGTGGTGGCGCACGCCTTTAATCCCAGCACTCGGGAGGCAGAGGCAGGCGGATTTCTGAGTTCGAGGCCAGCCTGGTCTACAGAGTGAGTTCCAGGACAGCCCGAGCTATACAGAGAAACCCTGTCTCGAAAAAAAAACCAAAAAAAAAAAAAAAAAAAAAAA
>NW_021604632.1:6963267-7003063 GCF_004785775.1 Grammomys surdaster
AAAAAAAAAAAAAAAAAAAAAAAAAAAAAAAAAAAAAAGATTCCTGACGCAGTTTTTAAGGTGAAGACAACCACCTTACGGGTTGCCCAGGGTAACCCTCAATACCAGCTCCCCTTAACCTTCTCTGGCCCATCCAAGAGTAAAGAGCTTGGGATGTAAAATGCTCCTGACCACCATGGTGGAATCTGTTCTTCAACAATTCTGACTAGTAAACCTTATGGCATGAGAACAGATCCCATAAGGATATACACAGATTTCTTTTTCCTCTGCATACCCCTCTTCTACAGAAACACGAGGCCAGCACCTCCCAGGACCCCACACAAGGGGCACGCCCCCCCTAAAACATCACCATAAAGGTTCAAAGGCTCTCATCCTCCTTCCAGGTAGCTGGGAGGATGTAATTGGTGAGGCAGGAGATTAGAAATATTGGCAGCCTCTAAGTAAGACTTTAATTTACTGGCAGATCAATAGAGCCGGGGTTATATTGGCAAAGTGTCTACAGCTCTATGGACTCTCGCGATGCCTCTTATCAATTTATCAGAAATCTGGAAGTCAGAAGATATTGTTTGAAAGGAAAAGCAAAAGGGGGTGGGAAAAAGAGGAGGAAGCAGGAAGAGCCACAGAAGAGTGCAGAACCAGGGTTCCCAATGCAGAAGTGAGTGGGAAGAAACTGACTCCTGCACAAGGATGGCCATGTAATATATTCAAAGTTAACTAGCCTCCTTGCTTGCAGGATCACCCAGCTCATTCACGAGAATTCCATTTTCCATAACCTCTGGTCGAGCACTAGAGGTATGGGGGGGGGGGGGGGGTTTCAGCAGCAAACTGCTTCCTCTGGGGTTCAGTGCCACTGGCCAAAGTTGCAGGCAGTCACACAAGTGCCCCCTGCTTAATTTGGGGTTAGCTTCATTTTGTTTGTCCTGCTTTCAACTGTCTCTTTGGCTCCTATCTACTTCAGCCAGAAATCCTCCTAACAGCTTTGCTAGTCTATTTAAAAACAACAACAACAACAATAATAATAAATGTGAAGGAGATACGTATCCTACTGTCCCATGTGGCTAAACAGACACAAAGGCTCTGTGTCACCAACAAGGACATATGATCACAGGAAGCACAAGGAAACTAGACTCAAGTTCTGTAAATCATCACACAAGGGTATGTAAACGTTATCACAAACAGTTAATCTTCGTCTGAAAGGGTTTCGAAAAACCCTAGGTCACTAAGAAAAAAGTCAAGGGAAAAAATGTGAACATTAACACTTCAAACCTAAACTTTGTCCATACCAGAGAAAACTGGAGGTTCCCAAGTATTTCTGCCCAATAACTCTGGGGGGTGGAGGGGGAGGGCAGGTCAGAGAAGAAAGACTAAATTTGGAGCATTCCAATAATCAGGAGGCCAAAGGGAAAAGCGATTTTCCTTGGTTTGAGGGAACCACAACTGGCTTGTGACGTTCCATTTTGGTCCCTGCCACATACAACAAATTTCTGCTTAATTGCTGTTTTGCATCTCGTTGAGACATCGAATAAACAGTACTTAAGTATTTCCAGACAAAAACAATAACTCACTAATGACTAAGGCACTGCTAATTAAAATGCCCCTGTGATGGCGTGACTGGACTCAGAGCCACTACAAGGAACAGAAGTGCCCAGGCCTCGAACACATGAACCAGAACCCAACCATCATATATTCAGGGGTGGGGGGATGACCTGTTCCTTCCTCTATGGGTCAGAATGGCCCTGTGGTGGAAAGGAAAGGTGACTCTTCCAGGATCTGAGGACAGGCTGTGGAGTTCAGCAGGAATCGAGGTGTGCAGGTTCTAGAAGGATGCCAGACAGAAGAAACACACCCCAGAAGCTTTTGGGCAAGCGTGTGGTCTGACACAGTCCTTAAGACTTTGTGCATTGCTAAGCTCTCCTAAAGAGGAGGCAAATGTGTTGTTAAGCAACCAAACAGATACCCCTTCTGGAAAACACGAGTCTTGCAGGCACTATAATGGGCTTTGAAGGCTCCAAAGGTCAAGTCCCTTTCAAAAAAAAAAAAAAAAAAAAAAAAAAAAGACAGACTGGGAAAGAAGGCAACAAGGGTGTGAGCTACTGTTTGGCAGAGCTAAAGGGTCACCTTAACCCAGTTTCCAGGTTTCCAAGTTCACCTAACCAAGTCCTGGGATCTAGCAAACCTCTCTTCCTCCACCAAACAAGAAAGCAAAGCAAATCAGCCAACTTCCCCTTGGGGGGGGGGGGTAGGGGGAGGAGGTTCAGCAAAGCAAAGGAAAAGAAGGCTAGCCAGAGTCTCCAAGCTTGCAAATGATTTTCTCTTCCTCCTCCTAGGGCAGGTTAAAGACTGGCCAGTTAGCACCAGGAAGGGGGTGGAGAGAAGTCATTGAAACCACAGGGGCCTAATACCCATCTGTATTCACACTCAGTCCCTTTAGGGATGTAAAATCGGAGAGGTCGAACTGTTTACATTCACCTAAAGTCCAAGTATACAAATCGGTGCTAGGCAGGCCCCCTCTATGCAGAAGTGGCCAGTCAGCTTTTCAGGCCCCCAGTGCAACACCACCATGGCTCTGATCCTACTGCATTCCAGTTTCTCACCAGGCCGTCTTCATTCTCTTCATCCTTCATTCTCTGGGTGCTTCCCGGAAAAGCCCGTCACTCGTGTATTCTACGTCATCAAAGGATATAGGGGAGCAAGTCCTCCATCTATGATGCCCATCGTCAACAGGGAAACGGGGCTTTGGGCTACCCCAAAAGAGAGAGAGGCTACCCCTCCCCACAAAGCCCAGAATGGCCTTGAAGAAACTTGCTAAAGACTTTAGGGTCTGACCTAAGAAGAAATTTCCCCTCCTTTCTTGTCCTCAAAGACAACCGATATTCAAAAACTGCATCTCAAAGAGACAACCCCCCAAAAAATCCCCTCCCCACAGTATCATCAGATCTTGGCCAAGGGAGCTGAATCTATTTGATGTCCCAATGCAAAGCTGGATCATATCCTAAAGAACGTGAACAGTTTCAACTTGACTAGGGGAAGAGGTTGGGGGTCGTGACACTCCTTTTAAATGCAGATTTGAACTTTTCACCCGGGGTCAGACAGCTGCGATGCTCTGTCCCCAGCAGAGGCCAGCCCCAGGCCCCTCTACCCCAGACTTTCAGTTTTTTCTTCTTTCTTCCCACCCCCCCCCCTTCCTGCCCAGGAGGCCAGCCTGTTAAAGGAATTAGATACCTCCCAGCTTTAAAGCCCCAACCTACACCCACTTCTTGCTTTATCAAGAGCACCAATTCCACTCACCTCCCAGAGAGGGCCTTGGATGGGCTAAGGGGTGAAACAGAATGAGTGAGCTGGAACTGGTAACACCTGAGTGCAGTAACTCTTATCAGGGGCACTGACTAAGGACTAGGGTAGGAGTGTCACAGTGTGAACACAGAGGCACCTAACTCCACTCTGGACAAAGCACACTCCTCAGGACACATGCTTCCCCACAACAGTTCTGACAGACAGTTCTCACTGCTTTACCTCACAAAGAACTGCACTGTGGGGCCGGAGATACGGCTCAGCGGTTAAGAGCACTTGCTTCTCTTGCAGAGGACCTGGGTTCAATTCCTAGTACCAACATGGAAGCTCACAATGGTCTGTTACACCAGTTCCAAACACTCTCTTCTGTAGCCTCTGCACACAGACGTTGCACACATACATGCAAGCAAGACACATAAAAATAAAATGTCCTAGAAAGATGAGGAAGAGGCCTGATCCAGCCTTGTAACTCTATAGTGAGTTCCAGACCAAGGCTACATATTGAGACCGTCTTAAAAGGGGTGGAGATGGGGGCGCGGCAGGGTGCTGTACTGTTCTAAGGACTTAAACCGTGTAGCTTGCCTAAGGGCTCATGTTAAATCTCCAGTACACACACATGTATCAAGGACTGCTTCTGTTACCCCACTCCATAACCATGCATGCACACATGCATTCCTTACTTTTTTAAGCAAGGTCTCACTGTCGCCCGGATTGGCCTGGAACTCACTCACATGGCCCCACGAGATGACCTTGAGTTTAATGGCAATCCTCCTGGCTCAATCTTCCAAGTTGTAGGATCCAGAACCCTTTGGGTTCTGATGGGTCCTTATCATCCCTGCACACGAGGGAATCGGTCCCCCTTACAGCTATGGTGGTGGCTAAACCTTGAGGAAGACTGTGAAGCCTTGTGAACACCTCTAATTCCTACATCAGAGGGTAATTTATGAAACCAACACCACTGTCATACTTGACCCTTCTAGTGATCCTAAAGGGTGTCTGAGGAGCTGTGTGCACAGTCCACACCCCTGAACCCCAGGAAGGAGCCAAGGGTTACTGAGTTGCAAAGAGTCTGGGCTGGTCTTTTACTGCAGACCTGCCCTGTCCATAGCAGGCAGCCACTGAGTCCGTGCCACATGACTGGATATGAACTGAGATATCCCCCTAAGTCGAAAAACACAAGGCTTCAAGGACTTGAAACCAAAACGGGGACATCTCCATCATAACACTTAAATACTGTTTCCGGGTTTAAATGGACACCTGCTTTCAGTGTGGATGCTCGGGATTCAAACTCGGGTCCTCACGCTTACATAGCAACCGTTCTTACCCACTGAGCCATCTCCCAGCCCAAGTGGCTACCTTCTCAATACACTGTACTAAGTAAAATATCACAGTAAAGCCAATCCTGTTGTCCTTTTGAACATGGCTGGTAGGAAACTTTATAAACGCTCATTCGAAACCTTATAAAAGCATGTTGTTTCTATTGGACTATCTTGTCCCAGAACTCTTTCCTCTTGAGATTGGGGTGGCGGAGAGTATTCTCCAGTAGGACTCGATTCTTCTTACTTGTCTGAAGCTACAGTGTAGACTCCCAAGCACCCACTTTCGAACTGCCCTGGATCATCATCTCAGTGCTCCAAAATCCCATCCCCCAAATTTCAAGTGTTGGTGGGGCCGGAGGAGCTCACGACGATGGCAAGGCATTCCTCCAAGAAGTTATCCATTGGTTCTGAGCCCTGTGGCAAGGCTCTGAAAACCTGTTGCGTGTGGGTGATGGGAAGAAGCCAGTCTTGAACTCTACCCTGCTTTCTTAGTATCAAAAGCAGAATGTTCTGTCTGAACTGCCCTCTCCCTAAAATGCTCTGTAGGACACAGAGAAGTGTGTTCTCTTGTGTTCTTCTCTCTCTCTCTCTCTCTCTCTCCACACACACACACACACACACAAATATACACATTCTCACACATGCCTTCACACACACACACATACACACACACACACCCTCCCTCCTTCTCTCCCTCCCTTCCTGGACTGGTGTGGGGGAGGCCCAGACTCCACAGAGAAGGCCTCTTTCCTATTAGGCAGAGCCTATTCTACCAGAAGGGATCACAAGGCCAGTCTCATTTCTCTATGTAAATGAACTTTTTAGCCACCTCCTCAAAGAAGAAAAGCTGCAGGCAGGCCCATCCTGGGGCACACACAATTACAGCCATTTGCAATCCGGCAGCAGGATTAGCACAGGAATGCGCTCTGCAGCTTTGGGGAGGGGGGGTGGTGCTAGGAAGATGGGGTTCTCCCGGGTTGGTCCACCCAAAGCTCTGAGACACTACCCCGTCTAGGAGAGTCAGAAATTCCAAGTTGCTAAGGCTCAGGACTCTAAAGGCCTGGGGGGAGGGGGAGAGAATAGGGGCCAGCAGAGGGCGGGAGGGAGGAGGGGAACCTTGCATGAGGGGCACTGGCCCTCCTGATGCTTTGATCCCCTCCGTCCCAGAGTCGGTCGCTAGGAGAAACCAACTTCTCTCCTTGGGTTAATCAAAACCAAATTACTCAGGAATGTGGAAGGACAGGTCTGAGCTTCCAGGTCCCTTTGTCTTTGAGGATTTGAAATGAAAAAAAAAAAAAAAAATTTTTTTTTTTAAAAGCAGATAGCAGTGGTCTACCGAATAGGTACAGTGGGGGGAGGGGGGAAGCAAAGCGTCCACTCCATCTTCTGTCCTTAGAAAGGCACCCACAAACTTCCTGCTAAAGTTTGTTCTTCCTGCAGTGACATTTCTGTAGATTAATTCCAAAGATCAGAGGAAATTCTCATTTTATCCTTACTGCCAACTAAAAGACCTAACATTGTAACTTCTTAAATACAAATAAGAAACAATGCAAAGAGGCTGGGGAGCCTGCTCGGTGGTTCAGAGTATACTCTGCTCCTGCAGAAGACCCAAGCTCAGTCCCCAACACCCATGTCTGGGTGGCTCACAACTGCCCCAGCTACAGTCCTGCTCCAGGGGAGAGCCAATATATTCTTCTGACCTCTGAGGACACCTGCACACACACGCGCGCACACACACACACACAGGGACTTTTCACAGAGTTTAAAATAAATGTTGTTTTTTTTTTTTTTTTTGTTAAAGACAAGATTTATACAACACATGCCACAACCTGATTATTAAAGGCAAGGCAGGCTGGGCATGACAGCATACAGCTTAATTTCAGGACTCAGCAGGGGTCAAGCATAAGCAAATGTCTGTGAGTTCAAAACCAGCCAGGTCTACAGAGTGAGTTCTAGGAGTTACCCTGTCTCAAAAGCAAACAAACCAATAATAATAGTAATAATAATAATAATAATAATAATAGACAAAGTCTATATAAACATCTCAAAGGCAAACAAACCAATCACCATCGGCCTCATAATAAAAAAGGCAAAGTCATCTATGTAAACTGAATAAAGTCTAGGTATATTTCTCAGCCGAGGGTTCCTCCTAGAGAAAGCTGGGAGGCTGGATGCTGGAGTCTCTCCCAGTTGTATCAGAAAGGTAACTTTTTTCCCAGAACGGCTAGGTATAGGATGAAGATCTCTCTGGCCATCATCAGATTCCTCGGCTCAACTCTTGTCCAAAAAAAAGCTTGGGAGCCTGGGAAAGCTTGCTGGGTGTGCTGACCAGGCCTGCCAGGATGGAAGAAGGTCTAGAGGTGGCAGGCAGCTGACTGACCTGGGAGAAGAAAGGAACCTGGGCTGAAGCTATGCAAGACTGCCAGACCCCTCCCCCCAGGATCCCATGGCTGATAGGTCCTGACACTCCATGACAGGCCTGCACCCCAGGCCCCTGGAAACCCCATAATACAGAACCCTAGTGCAGATCATCACCAGGGACCCCCTGGCAACAGAATCAGGAACAGCTCCAGGAACAAAACCTGATCAAAGTCCCCATCTGTACCCCCTCCCCACAAAAAGATAAACAGAACATTACCAGTTAAGCTACAGAACCTGAGCTCAAAAGATAAGGTGAGACCAGCACACGGCCATGACTACCAGCTGGCCATAAATCGTGACTGGCCCCAGGCATACGGTTATCTGGGAGGTTGCACTAAAGTAACTTTTAAAATTCCCTTCACCTTATCTGGAGGCCCCCGTCAAACGCACATACATCACCAGCTCAGATCTTAGCCATTAGGATTGCATTTAGACTTTCCAAAACAAGGCCATCCCACTAGGGCCCTTCCCCAATTTCCAGGCACAGCTGTGGACTTTCACCCCCTTAACTAACAAAAGGAACCTTGTACACAAAATGAACCCAAAGCATTAGTCTGTGTAGTATCCAAAGAGGGCTGCTTAGCTCTCAGTGTATTGACCCTTCTTCCAGGCCTGGTCAGGGTGCTCGCCTGGGTGGGGTCCACAAAGATTAGACACCCAGCTTCGTTGGCTACTGCTCCATGCATCGGTGCAGTCCTGGTCCCACCACAGAGAGGAGGGGGGGTCAAGAAAAGGAAGAAGAAAGAGGGGAGAATGGAAGGAGGAATGGAGACTCTGTCCCCGTATCTGTAGGAAGTGACCTGACTCACTTAATGATGGAAAGGACCAGAGTCAACCCAGATGTCCAGCATGCTGTTGGCTCAGGCTGGAAACACAGCCAGTCCCAACAAGTACAGAGAGGAGGACGGACGTCCTGCTGATATACCACAGGTTGTATAAAACGTGTATTTTAACTCAGTCCCACCTGTTGATACATTCCTCCAGAGGGCACTGGTGAATGTGTCTGCACACATGGGACTTGTACTCTCTACCCACTAAGTGGCCAGCCACAGGCAAGAATGTTACCTCCTCAAACTTGAGTTCACCACTATGCCCTGAAAGAAAAGGCTACTAGTTTCCAGATGCTAAAAAAGACTACTGTGAAATTAAGCCCACAGAATCGGCTGATTATCAGACAGGCGGAATCTCAAGCTCGGAGGCTGCTCAGCTAGCATGCTGCCATTTAAACAAAGCGGCGGTGAAGCAGAACTTGGTGTAGCTGGGGACCTGCCACTTCATCTTGAAGAAACAGCCTCTACTCTGTAATCCTCAACCAGGGGAGGCTCTGCCTCCTCCGGTCATTCCTTGAGACAAGGTGGACAGTCATGTCAACAGGAGAGAGAGAGCTACTGACCTCAAGTGGCCAGAAAGAAGCCACTTGAGTGAAGGATGCCACAGGCTTAGGTATTTATATGCAAATATAGCCTACACAAATGCTCACCATTAAGTGCCCCCAACCAGAAATGACCCACCCCTAAAAGTCAATAAGTAACTTGGTCTGAGGTCCACCCCTATTTCCCAAGGTTGGGGGAGCCGGCCGGGAGCATCCTTTTGGAATAGCCTCTAGCCAGGACTCTGAATTTAAAAATTGTAGTTGTTTAAATATGGGGAAATGAAAATAATTGTAAAAGCTAGCATTTTCACTTAAAGATTGAGTATCAAATACCGACAGAGACAAGCACCCGGTTTTCAAGGTACCTGGTAAAACACTTGAAAGCTCAGCACTGTGTGAACTGGGCTCCTCTGCAGGCAACAGGCTGTCTCTCAGAGAAGGTTGGAATTGGGCCATGACTGGCACGCCCAGTTTGCCACATTTGACCACACGGTTCCTGTGACAGGCAACACTGCAGCGAAGACGCTGTGACCAGGCCAGCTGGTACAGGAAGGGGACTGACTAGGAAGCAAAGACAGGAAGAGTTGAAGGCTGAAAGAGATCAGGCCAGTCAGGCTGGGAGGCCTAGCGAGAGAAGGGGCTAGGGGGAGGGCACATGATAATTAACTCAGCAAGTTGATAGTATTTGCATATAAATGCCTCTACAAATCACTACAAACAAGCCAGGACAAGTCAGGCCTATTAGCATATATAAGCCTGCACAGGAAGGCCTCTCTAGGTGGGTCATGGAGTGGGCTGCTCACTTAGGGGGCCTCCTGCCAGGCTTGGGGGGGGGGGAAGACACGTGGGGAGGTTGGGAGGGGGAGAACACTGGTTCTAAGGCAGACCCTCAGACTCCAGAACACTTTCAGGATGTCGCGAAGAGGTGGCTTAATTCTCAGCCAATAAGGAAAGAGTGAAAGAAACTCGGGACCTCTTAGTCACTCTCTTAACAGGGTGTGGTAAAAAGAAAAAGCAGAGGCCATCTGCAGGAACGAAATAAATGAACAGGAGCAGACATGTGTGTAGTGTCTCCTCCACACGCTGAGTACCTTAGATGCCAGTCTTCCGTGTTACTGAATTCCCACCACAGGTGTGAGGCCACACCCCCTGACCGATGAAATAAGAGATGCTCAAGGAACTTAAGGGACTGGTTCAAAACCACAGAGTGGAGGCAAGCATCAACAGCCTCCATTGCTGGGGGGTTGCGGGGGGGGGGGGGAATGTGAGGCTGACGATGCTGTGAATAAGTCAGCTTTCCAGAAGTCAGGATCAACGGAGTCTACAGGTGAGGGATTCTGACCCTAGGGGTCTGTTTTCCTGAACCATTATTTTGTACCTTCACCAATGAAAACGACTTCCTGTCCGCCATCGGTGGGTTGGTACCAGGACTTCCTGTTACCCAGTTCTCCAGCATCTGGACAATTCTTAGTGTTGCTTGCAGCAATGATCTTACTGGCACCTGTGACAGCTGATCTTGGCTGTCACTCTGACTACTATATCTGGAACGAACTAAAACTAAAGCTGATAGGCATTCCTGTAAGGAATTTTTTTAAAAAATCATATTATTGGGAGCAGGAAGGCCCACCCTAAATCTGGATGTCACCTTCTAGAAGAAGGAAGCTTCCCTTTTTGTTTGCTTGCACTCACTCTCACAGGGTAAGTCTGTGGATCCTGCTGCTTTGGCATTCCTTCACCAATATTTTAAAAAACAAAAAAAACAAAACAAAACCTTCTTTGGGAATTCCAATACAGACCAAAGACCTCTCCAGGAATCCTGCCAACCTTCAGTGCCTTCTTACAGCTACTGACACAACTACCAGATCCTCAGTCTCTCTAGCATGAGACAGCAATTGTTGGACTGTAGAGGCCACATCCTTTAAGCCAGCCTAATAAATTCCCTTTTACTACATCTAGCCATTCTATCCGTTCTGCTCCTTTAGAGAACCCTAATCAATACAGCTCTTTCTTTAAAAAGATCTACAAGTTCTCTGCTTTTCCCCAAAGATGCCTGTAGGTTTAATAACTGTTGAACAAAAACCAGTTTCCACTTGCTCTCTGAAACAGGCAGGGGCTGGAGAGATGGCTCAGCGGTTAAGAGCACCGACTGCTCTCCCAGGGGTCCTGAGTTCAACTCCCAGCAACCACATGGTGGCTCACAACCATCTGTATTGCTGTAATGGGATCTGATGCCTTCTTCCAGTGTGTCTGAAGACAGCTACAGTGTATTCACATACATAAATAAATCTTTTTTAAAAAAAAGAAAAAGGCAAGGGCTGGGTAGATGGGGTACAACCTGCTGCCACCATCTCTAGCATTCTGTTTATTTACCTTGTATTTTTGGAGTTAGGGTCTGATTTGGAGTTAGGCTCAGACTAGTCTTGAACGTCCAGCTTGTCTGGAACTATACTTTCAAAGTGGGCAAAATGCTATCTTATGGGAAAGCAAGCAACCGGGCTGAGACTGTACATGTTCCTGAAGTCAGATATGTAGGGCTGTGATCAGATTCAATGAAGTGACAGTATGCAAGAACCTGGCCGAACAGTGGTGGCTTTTGAAAAGCCACTGCTGTGGAAGTGACACCCACCCCCAACACACCAGAAGTTGACTTGACACTTTCACGAGGATGCAAATATTCCACAGAGAGATGACAGAGCTGCTTTAAGGAAAGCAAAATCCACTTCCCCAAACCAGCCAAATGTACATTAAGAACCAAGGCCCTGAGCCAAAGAGCGTTTTAGGAAGCAGGTCTCGAAACAGTGTAAGAAGCTTGCACTGTTTCTTGAGCAGTTAAGGAAAATTGTTTAAAAAAAAAAAAAGTGGGGGTGCTGAGGATCATTTTAAAAACAACATAAAGAAATCAAAGTCCGTGTGTCCTTTAGCATATTACTCCTGGACAAACTGTCAGGAAAAGTTGTCTAAAGTAGAACGCTCAGGTACTGGAGGTACAGGAGAAAAAGAGAGTTCATGTCCACATAGACATGCTTTTTAGAGACACAGGGTGGTGTGGACTCCTAAAAAGGAGTTTTTTACACACCAAAAGGCCAAAAGGGAGACTTGAAGATCTGAATAGACACTTACAGGACTCGGGGGAGGGGACTGGGGCTAAAACCAGATATCAAGTGAAGACAGTCCTCCCCACCCCCAATCTTCTCTGTACTGGGCTAATCTGACTTCAGCCTCTCTGATCAGAGGCTGCAATGAGGACCAGGCCTTTGAACTGGAATTTTAACACTGAAACGCAGAGCAAGCCCATGACTAAAGTGTACACAGGCACCAGCTTATCCAATAGCTTGGCCAATACTCCAATCCCGCTGGCTGGAGTCAGGAACAACCAAGAAGCCAGCCAAACTACCCTTTGCTGGCTCCTGTAAGTGGCGGGCCTCACAACAGTTAAGGCTCATCTCAGATCAAGAATCAATGACAGTGTCCACTCCCAATCTGTCAGAACCTATCATAATCAGCCTCAGAGTCACCCCTAAGTAGTCTCAAAAGCCTCCCCCACCCCCAAATCCACACTAGCCCCTGCTTCCAGAAGCAGGTAGACAGGGGTCTCCCTCCCAGATCAAAGGTTTGTGGCAAGTCCCTTGCAGGGACAATGGATAACAGCAGTTGCACATGGCCCAACTGAGCCAGTTTCCACCCTTCAACTTAAGGATTTCCTAGTGATAACTTCAGATTCCCAAGAAATGCCTAACTCTTGCCCCCAGAAGGCCCATTCAGATGAGATTCAAGAAAGTCACTTCAGGGGGCACTTCAAGACCCTTATGACTCCCTTCTTCCTAGAAAAGGAGAAATTGTCCCTCATCATCTCTGTAAGGAGTGGCCTTGCAACAGATTCGGTCCCTAACTAGTGGAAACCAGAAGGGACACGCAGTAGAAAGGTGATCAAATGTCTGGCCTGTCTTGAGTCTCCTTTCTCCAGAGGCCTCAGACATGACCCCAGATTAAACTACCTAAGCCCTTCCCAGAATGCACACATGTATGCATGCACGCGCGCACACACGCGCGCGCACACACACACACACACACACACACACATTAATTCTCTTGCTGACAAGCCTGTATGGCAGAAAGGAAGAAGGGCTCACCCCAAAAGGTAGAAAAAGCACCAGGTATATCACTAAGAGGCCCCAAGTTGGGTTAAAACAACACAGTACAATTCTTGAGGAGCGATAGAACCAACCTGCCCACCTGAAAACTCTGTCCTTTTTTTATTTGCATTGTTATCCTTGCAAAAAAGCAAAAGACTCAGGGAATTAAAAATCAAAGAATTAAAAGTAATAGAAAGGCAGAAAACATCCAAAGGGGGAATTTAAAAAAAAAAAAACTAAAAAACAAAACCTTTAACAAATCAGCAACCAAGGCAACTTTCAAGGGCAAAGAACTTTCTAGAAACACTCTATTCGCTGCTTCATTTGTGGCTTGTCCTCAGTTCTCACTACCCTGCCCTGACCCATAGGATGAAAAACACACACACACATACACACACACACACACACACACACACACACACACACACAAAGACAGACAGATGGACAGACAGACAGAACACATCCCTCTGTGTCACTGCCTCTGAAAGCATTAACACAATGCTGCTGCCTGTCAACTGGGGCTGGCCCTTGCTTTCCTTGGGTCCTTGGTTTTTTTCCCTCTAACAGTGATTTGCCACGTCAAAAAAAAAAAAAAATTAAAAAAAAAAAAGTCCTCTACCATCTGATCATCATTTCCCACGTGTTCAAAGAGAGCAGCCTGGCAGCCAACTTTAAATCATACAGAAAACAAACCTGACAGTTGTTGATTGGATAGTTTTGCTCCTTAATCTGGATTTTGAAAGCAGCTTGCCAATGACCCAAGATCTCTGCCCGAGTCTCTCCCTCGGGACAGTATGAGGAAACCTTAGCTTCTGTGTGTCTGGATATGTTTCAGAGCCTTCACGACGAAGGACACTGTGCTCAGAACAGAACCAGTACCTTTAGACCTTACTGTGCCCCGCTCTACAGCTCTACAAAGGAATTCCCTAGCTTGGATTCCATGAAAAGGGGCTGCCCAGTTCCTTGACCACAGTTCTGTAAGTCAGGGAGAAAGGACCCGAGAGGCACGGCAAGGCTAGGCTGCGACTTCTAACAATAACCATTACAACCAGATTCTCCACCAGAGCATGTGGACAACCCTAAGAAGTTCCCGATAATGGAATCTGCCCTCCTGTTGTGTTTGGATGGCTCCGCCCCCGTACTGGTTAATTACAACAGCGCTGGGAACCAGAGTAGGCCAACAGGCCCAAACATTACAGAAATAGGCCAGCCTAACAGCAAGCAACCATTTTAATCACAAATGAAAGCATGAGCCACAGCACATACTGTACTTGAGGTTGCTGCTGCAGCAAGCATCAGGTGCATTATTCCTGCAGTGCTGGCCAGCCAGGAGGCGGGACTTATTCGAGCTTCCTCAGACCAGACACCCCACTGCCTCCTTGCAGGAGAGATTCAGGGCCCTAGGTTAGGCAGCAAGCTAGAAACACTCCCAAAGAGACAACAATTGCATACAAGTGAGAAAGGCAGTTCCCCACATTTTGAGAAAGACTGCTTAGTCACTTAAATATTTACTTTTTTAAGACGAAACTTTTGTAACTCCCCAATAAAACTAGTTTCCTAGGTAAGAGTTTGCTTTGGGCCCTCAAGTATTACTAAACACTCACACTCTCAGTTCCAAAACCAAGAAAACTCAGTCTCTAGAAGAAACAGTAAAAGCACACATACTCGCACACAAACATATACACACACACACAAAAATACAAATATATTCCCTGAGCACCACATGTGACCAAAACTAAAGTTCACAGATTTATTCAAGTGAACCAACCATCTTTGGGTCACCCAGAAACGTAGGGGCCATCACTTTAAGTCCTAATGGTGAGGGCTGAAATCTCGCCTATTTTAGCTCCTTGACACTGGGAAGTCCAATTGGCACTGAGTTTACATAGCAGTTAAATCCAGTCCCAAAACAGCAGGAAAGCACTTTGCTGTCCAGCCAGGACAAGCCAAACAAGAGACCTCCTGGAAGCTCCGGTCTATTTGGGCCCTTTCCACCTCCCTTAACATTCACTGGGCAAAGAAACCAAAATTAAGGTTTCGGGTGGTTGGCGGCTGAAGCTTGTTGTTTTTGTTATTCTCGGAGAGCCAGCCAGTTCCTTGTCAATCAAAACAGTTTTCAGAGTTCTATCCCCTAGAAAGTGTCCCGATTGGATGGAGGTGAAGAGGGAGGGAGGCACCTGACCCACGTCATAAGGACAGAAGGTCTTCAAAGCACTTAATTCCTGGCCATTCCAAAAGGACTGTTTTCAAAGTGTACAAGTGCTTGCTTCTGCCACCGACCCCATGTTGTTAAATAACACTTGTGTGTAATTAAATAAAAGACCCAGTCTGACCCCCAGCCTGTTTTGAGAGCCACTTTAACGTGTCTTCTGAAGACCATACTAGAAATCAAATGCAGGCAGTCTCTTTGGTCCTGTGATTTAGAAAAGGGGGTGTGGGGGGGAGAGAAAGTTGCTCTTGGCCTTCATGGCATGCACACTCTCTGTAAGGGAGGCCTTCAGTAACCCCTCAGAACTAGAGAACACAAATACAGGTGTGCAAACATCCAGGTATTCACATCTCTCTGACGACCCCCATTGGCAAAATCCTTATATGATTGAGAACCTGTCTCCAGACTTCTCTTAGCCCACCTCTGCTCCCTGTTTTCCACGTCTGGATTTAGAATCTCAGGCTGCCAGTGGATGTCGTGATAACAAGAAACAGGCTCCCAGCTCCCTACTGCAGCCTCTCTCTCGATCAGGTTACCTCGGAAGGTCTATGCTTTCCTATTTAATGCAGTCTGGGCCACAGAACTCCAGCCCACTGGAACTCGTGATTTTTAGGGTTTCCCTTGAAACCTATCCAGAAACCACAGCCATTAAAAGAACATGAAGGTTTGACACCTCCTGAATTTAGGAATGAGGGGACTCCAGGGGCCAACTCTACAAAGTGGCACCTGCTGCCTGATGGCAAAGAAACAGTTACCCCCCAGCTACAACGGGTGAGCTTCAGATTATATTCTGTTTATTTAGTGACTCGTCTCCAAGGATCTCAAAGCATGAAATGAAGTGAGATGAAGATGACGTGTAACTTCCTCGCTATCTCTCTCCCAGGCTTAAGTCTGGTTTCCTTGCTGGGTCTTGATGCCTTCCACCAGGCAGGCCCTGGCTTTCCCTGCCTTCCAGATGGGAAGCCTATACTCTCCATGGTTAGATGTCAGTGGCTCCTAGAAACTCTTCAAAGGCTGATAACCGAGATAAATGCAAAGGGGGGGTGTGCCCTCCTAGACTCACCTGCTCTCCCGATCACCTTTAAACCAGTTTAGCTTACTGTGCACCAGCACTAAGGCTGGCTGTTGAAACTCCCTTTGAGTGTGCCATGTGGGCTGTGGGCTTTCCCCTGAGGGCAAGACTCTTCTCCATCATCATCATTACATAGGTATGTACGGGACAGAAAAGGCTGTTTTCCAGAAAGCTTGTTTCTCTCTAAGTCTACAAAATGACTTTGGGTTGGCTGTTTTGTTTTTGTTTTTTTTTTCTTTTTGCTGTTATTTTTCTTGTTGCTACCCTAACTTGGATATCTCTCCTCTTTAACTGGATTTAAAAAAAAAAACTTACATTTCCTTCGTACCCCCCCCCAAAAAAAATAAATAAATGCTGTACCGGTTCTGGCAGAAGAACAAACCGAAATTAGAGGGCAGCCAGGCCAAGATGCTCTCCATAGGTCCCCTCCAGCTCTACACTGATTCTCTCTGTAATTACTCCCCAAACAGGCACATTCTTCACATTGCTGCAAACTGACCAGCTACTTCTAACACACTCACTCTCTCTCTCTCTCTCCCACCCCCACCCCCTGGCTGAAGGTGTGTTTTAGACGAAAGAACCCAAAGTTCTCAATGGCACCAGTACCCCCAAGTATTAACAAGGTAAGAACTAACCCAAAAGCAGAATGAGGAGAAGGAGGAGGTCGGGAAGGAAAAGCAATTGGAGATAGGAGGAAGAACGTACTCTGGTGCCCAACAGAGTCTAGCCACACTTCCCCAGGTAGGTTCCTCCTGGAGCCTAAGAGTTCAAGTGCATCCAGCCTGCCCTTCCCCCACATGCCCCAAGAGAATGGGAAGTTCAGCCAAGACTCACTCGCAGCACCTGCCTCCAGCGCTAGGCCGGCTGCGAGCCGCGCGGCGGGGGAGGGAGGCTGCACTCACCTGGCACACAAAGCCTCCGTACACCTCGGGAGGAAGGAGGCACTCGGAGGTCCGGGGGCCACCAAGCCGGCCAGCGCGACAACGGGAGATTCCAGTGGCAGCGGAGCCCCGAACTTACCCACCCCAGGCGGCATTCTCCCCACCTCCCGCTGCCCCCCGGGCTCGGCGGTGGCGCAGGCTAGGAGCAAGGGGCCTGGCGGCAGGGGCGGGGCGCGCATGGTGGCGGCCCGGGGCTGGCGATCTGCGGGCTGCCCGGGGAGGGAGGTCCCCCAGGCGCGGCGGGGATTCACCCACGGGGCGCGGCGCTGCGTCCCGGTCCCCGTCCCGGCCTGCCCGCCTCTCTCCTCCTCCTGCGCCGCCCGCTCGCCCGCCCGCCCGCCCGGAATCGCTTTATGTAAATGAAGCTCAACTCGCAGTTTGCAGCGCGCACCGCCCGAGGAAGGGGGGCAGGCGGGGCGGGGGGCCTTCGGGGATCCACATTACACAGCAACAAAGCGGAAGGTTAATTTGAAACTCACAGCCCCGCAGCCTCTCGGCTCCCCGGGCAAAGCCTGACATCTACAGTCGCGCTGGGCGCAGGCCGGGCTGCTCACGGTGGCCGCGCCCGTGCGCCTGCGGGGACCTGGGGACATAGACGCACAAACACACAGGAGCAGGGCCGGAGCTGCCGGGCCCCGGCTCCCAGCACTGGCCTTGGAGGCGGCCTGGGCCGCACTCGCCTGGGGACAGGAGCCTTGGCTGCCCTGGCCTGCACCAACCCAGGAACCGGCCCGGCAGGAACAAAGCCGCGTCCCCGCGAGGCACTGACCGCACCGCTCATCAAAAGTCAAAGGCCGGCCTGGAAGAAACGGACGCGCTCTCGGCCATCCCCAATCCCCCCCCCCCAAAAAAAAAGAAGAAGAAGAAGCAGTCGGGGCCTCCGGACCCTGATCCATCAGTCTCTGGGCCCTGTCCACGTCAGAGCCAGGCCACTCTAACATGGGGACTTTAGCCAATGTGGACAGGAATTTATTTGAAACACACACCCATCCTATTAACTGCTTCACAGAGCACTTCTGTTTTTCAGCTGCAGAAACTTACGAAAACATCCCCTACTCTCTCCATTGAGAGTTGAAAGACAGTTTCTGAGGAGAGAGGAGGAAAGAAGAAGAGGAGAGGAAGAAACACTAGAAAAGACCAAGCAGTTTGCAGCCACCCGCTGTCAGGAAGGAGACTGTCCTTGCGAACCACAGAACATTTCAGACAGGGCAAGAAAAGTGCCCCGGCTCAAGACGATTCTACCACCAGGATCAAACCAAACAGGGCTACCTCGGCTGGTCAAAGCGACTGCTGGACACTTCTAAGTCCCCCCTAAGTTCACCTTTTTGCCTTCTGTTATGTAAAGGCAGGCCCCCTTGAAATCTCACCGGAAGTCTCCAGTCCTCTCAGACAGAATTCCACCCTCCTCCTAAATCTAGTCTTCATTCCCAGCATAGAAAGACACCTGCTTTTTCTCTTTCTGAAAACCAGCCACCCAGGCTGCCCCGGCAGCCGCGAGTCTTTTCCTTCTGCACAATAATGAACCATGCAAGTGTTAGAAATATAATAAGCTCACCAGGCGAAGAGCAGAATGTATGGGATCGTATTTGCATTAAACACACACTAACAGGGAGGAAAGGGGGATGCTTGCTTGGTGAAAACTACAGTGTCCCTGTGTAGAAAGCATTTTTGGTACAATAGAATTCGGTTTCAAATCGATGTAAATACCTAACCTGTTGGGCACAGACTAACCCTCTTGTATGTATTTTAGCACAAAAAAAAAAAATGCAGCTTTTTTCCCCCAAGCTAGTGCCTTGGAAGAAAAGAACTGCCTCTGGGGAATCATGTCCGATTAGGGACAAAGGAGGGCAGAGGCCAAATTTAGTCAAACTGGGGGGTGGGGGGGAGCAGACTTGGGAGAGTGGAGGGAGGAGGGGAGGATGGGTTTGTAAACCAGAGTATGGCCACTGTAGACCTGCCTCAGACTGCCTGACCTCAGGCTCAAGAACAGGTGGTGTTTTCAAAACACACTGTTATTTATGTTAACCACACCAGTCAGGAACACCTTAAAGAAAACCAATTAATAATTTAATTGAAAAAGTGACAATGACTAACACATGAAGATGATGTGCAGCAGTAAGGCAGGCAACGGGGGGCCCTCCACTCCGAAGATGCCCCCCCATCGGAAATCTCTTTGGGAAAACAGAGATTCCAGACCCTCAGTCCTCACCTGGAAGCTACCCCACGGGCCTAGCTGAAGAAGTAAAGCCAACAGGATGCTGTTTCCAACTCCTGGAAAATTGAATTTTGCAGCTCTCTCTTAAGTTTTATTCACGGGACAGCCTCGGAATCTTGTAACGCGGTGAGTATGGGTAAGGGCGTAGGAGACACATAGGTACCTTCAACAAAACGAAAGCTGGAAAAAACCACACAAGACAGGATCTAAAGTAATCTGAGAGATGCCGAGGAGGGGATGGCAGTAGAGGGCTTCTGCCTTAATCCTGCCTCTGTCCCAGGCCCTGGGTCAGGCCTTCTACACCTCAGAAGCCTGACAAGCAGAAAAAAGGAATGACCCTGATCCTTTTTCTTTATCTTAACCCTGCAATAGCTACATGCATGGTGAGGCCTACTCAAGCCTGTCTTTGTTTAGACAAAAATGTCACTACAGAGCCACAGGCAGGTAACCTACAGCCTATGAACCATAATGAACAGGACGAGACTGTAGAGAAACCGGGGTGCCCCCCGCCTCAGGGATAACTCATTTTCATCCTTAACCAAAACAAGACCTCTTCCGAGCTAATTTACAAAGCCCACACTGACATATGGAACCTTCAGTTTCTCCGAAATCCACGTGGCCAATTCTGTCCCTGAGCTCAGGACAGGGCAGCTGCCTGATGTTAAAACCATGCCTGCCCAGCACTGGCAGCCTGATACTCTGGGGCTGCACCCAGAACACAATGACAAATCAAGCCACCGCCAGAAAAGGCAGGCCTTCGCCAGTTCTCACGGCTTTCCATCCCTAGGCTCGACCCATCTAGAAAGCCTCTTTGACAACAGCCAAAGGATACATATTTAAAAATAAACTAGGCAACGCTAGCCCCTTCTCTTCTCCTCCCCTTACCCATTCTCCGAGCCAGAGGTCTGCCCACTAACGCTTAGCTGGCTGATAAATTACACCTCTCCAACCCAGCCAAACCTGCTCCCCCAACCCCCACATTAGCTCCCCTAGTGCTGTATCTTCTCACGTCACCAAAGCTAAGTAGGATCCCTGAGTGAAGAGCCGGTGGATGTCAACATCCCAGACCCTCTTCAGAACACAGCTGGGTTTAGGCAGATGTGTGTCATTCTGCCAGATCATTCTGGTTTTATTTTATTGATTTTTTAAAACTTGTGCTTAAATACTCTGGAGGCTAAAACCTAGGATTGGGGTGGGGGGGAGACAGACATACACAGACATCCCCCCTCCAAGTAAATATGAATACATTTGGAGCTGAATTTTGCTCTATGGTCTGAACTTATCCCATCAATACAAGATAGTTTATTTAGGGGCTAGGTATCTGCTGGGAGCCCAGGCGTCCTGGATATGGTATAGCATACAGACCAACCCCCAGGCAGCACTATCACTGGCAGCTGGAGTACTGGTGGACCTATACACAGATGTTTTGTTTCGCATCTCTCCGACAGGAACCTCAAGGCCTTCCTGGATCACTGTGGTGCTAATTCCATAGATGGATTTTTACCCCTTCCTGGGTGGAAGGCACCTAGTTTATTTACCTGCCCTTCCCGCCTCAGTTCCTACACCTGTCAATCATACACGCAAACCTAGACACAGATGAGTCTTCTTTTAAATCTGTGATTCAAAAGAGTTTTCCCAAATTATTTCTGAGTGGCAAAGCCCAGGTCTCAAGGAAGCAAAACCACAGAAGTTACCTTAAATGAGCCTTAAATGTGAGGTAAATAGGTCACCAAACTAGCCCTCTCTCCTCTTTCCTTTTTGGAGATAGATAGATAGATAGATAGATAGATAGATAGATTTTTTTTTCTGAAAGGGCAAAGAGAATTTGTCATGCAAGACTTTTATACCCAGGGGGATTTTTACATTTGTGTTTCTAAACCTTGAAATTGAGGATTTTAATGACAAGGCGGACAGATGCTTAAAGACAGTGTCACAGTCAAGGGTCTGCATGCTGCAAGAGAGAGCAGTGCTTTGTTTGGGCCAAAAGGAGGGGGGTGAACTTCCCATCTTGTTCCTGGGCCGTCCCCCAACTGTCTGACACATCCCTTCATAGTGGCCAGCAAACCGACTTAAGTCTTGGAGGGGACAGAGGTCGGGCTGAATAAAGGAAACAGGAAACCAGGGAGGAAAAGAAAAAGGACAGGGAACATTGTCTGTTTATATAAATCCTAGTTTAAAAAAAAAAGAAAAAGAAAAAGAAAATCTCAACTCGTATCAATCCCACCGTGTGCACCAACCGACTTCCCTCTCGAGCTTAAACAGTGAACTCTGGCAGGCTCACCGCCACCTACTTCAGATTTTTCTTTTTCTTTTTTCTAATGAGTCATTTCACCTGGGTTTCAATTCCCCCAGTGATCACTTTTAAGTAGTGGACAGGATACTAGAAGATAAACAAAAGATGACCCTTCCACGCTTTACCAAGTTAATTCTAGAAGCCCGGTTTGGTTTTTTTTTTCCCCCGGTTCATCTTTTCACTACCGTTCATTTTTGCTGGAGATCTGTGCTAATCTGACTTCACAGCCCCCCCACTGCCCCACCCCCAGCTGAAAATTTCACATATCCTCCAAGTCGGCCAGTGTTTTAGAATGTGGGTTTCAATTGAGGCTGTTCCAATTGCCAGCGAGGCCTACGGTGAAATGTGCTTCATGCTGTTCCGTTTGTCTCTCTGCGGACAAATAGAAACTGTGAAATTTAAAGAATGGATAAAAAAAAAATCTAAAACAAAGAGGTTAAAAAAAAATAGGACAAATGTTTTTGCTTTTGTGTCTCCCCTGAAGCAATTGTTTGGGGAAGTCTGCATTGACAATAACCATGAGCAGGCCATCTAAAGGCGATAGGCTCACAAGGGGACTCCTTGCCTGCTCCCTTTGGTCTGAGAGAAAAAGTACCTTAGCTCCGTTCTCCAGGAACAAAAGGCCGGGGCCATGGAAGGGGGGGAGAGGTGACCGGGCTTTCACAGGGAGGCAAGTGTCAGCGCCCGTCCATTTTTCATCCTTCTTAGTTAGAAAGCTGCTCAGGGAACTTCCTAATGACTGCCTTTCCCTCTCTCTCCTATTACTGCTTAACCTAAGAGGACAAAACAATATATTTAAATATGTGCATGTATATATCTACATATGTGAGTATACACACACACATGAAAACAAAAAACAAAAAAACAAAACAAAAAAAAAAACCTAACACTAAAACCTATCATCCTAGTAGAGGAAGGTCTTTGGGGCCTACATAAATAACCCTGCTTCTCATCTTCCCTCTCCCTACCCCCTTTTTTTTTTGGAAGGAGGATCCAGTTGTATATCAGAAGAAAAGGGAAGACTGTGGCATGTTTAGTAACATCAGACTGGCCTTTATAGTTCCAAGATGTGGGGTGAGAGAATGGGGGAGGGGGGGAGAAGGATAGGGCTCTGGGGGGAGAGTATCTAGGGTCACAGCCACTTTCACATTCACAACTGACCCTCAATCTCAAAATCATCACTGAACGGGGGGGGGGGGGGGGGGGGTGTGGTTTGTTAATTTGGGGTTTAGGGTTTTTGTTTGTTTCATTTTGTTTTGAGAGGGATGTCCTCCCAAAGTGGACAGGCAAGGTGTGGCAGGGGCCAGGGGAGGTGGTGCTATCAAGAGAGGAAGCCTGGATGAATCACTGCATGCCAGGGAAATACTGGGGGCAATGGATGTGGGAGTGTTTAACCAGATTAACACGCTGGGAAGTGTCTTCCCAGGCAGACAAAACCTAGGCCAGAGCCAGGACATTCGACCCCCAAGCCAGACCTGGCCTCTCAGAGAAAACACACACACACACACACACACACACACACACACAACCTTCCTAAAGCAGGCACAGAGCTCTGACCAACCAAACAGCAAGGTCACAGGGAAGGATGAGGGGGCCTGCAAAGAAACACAATAAACACTCAAATATGACCGGAAATGACATCAGCAGAGTGAAGGACCTGTTTACTGCAGATCAAAACAAAACAAACTTCCAAACCTTTTGTGTACACAAGAGAACTCTATAAAAAGCCTCGCTAAATGTCGCTAGGGTCTGTCTACACATCAGCATCCGAATAAGAAAACACATGACGGTTACTTGTGGGGAGGGGGCAGTTGGGGGGGGGGAGATGATGGAAAGGAGAAGGGGGGTAGGGAGATCAATCCCAGCTAGGGCCAAAAAGGCAGTTGCTGGTTTACCCCCTCTGCTGAGCCTTAATATTTATTGGTGTTTATAATCGGAAAGCTATGCTGTACGTTTCACTTAATACAAGGCCAGACAGCGTTGTCTAATGAGGCAGCAGTGCAATCAGCTTGT
This sequence comes from Grammomys surdaster, assembly GCF_004785775.1. Lineage (NCBI taxonomy): Eukaryota > Metazoa > Chordata > Mammalia > Rodentia > Muridae > Grammomys > Grammomys surdaster. The sequence continues at coordinate 6,986,547 of NW_021604632.1, forward strand.
AATGCTGAATTTTTAATGCTGCCAAGGATTCTGTTACATAATAATACAAAAAAAAAAACAGAAGCTGAAGGAGGGGTCCCAAAGACAGGACCTTCCTCGGCCCCACTAGCTTGCTCTCCCGTACCTCTGCCCACTACCACCTTGTGATCTGAAATCAACTCTTCATCCCCACACAGGAGGTTGATATGGAAAGCAAGAGGACTCCTTGGGAAAGCCACACTTTTCATTATTTCTGTAGTGTCTTCTCCAAAGTTTTAACATCAAGAGTTTGAATCCTTAGCTTATGGGGGGGGGGGGGGATTAGAGGTCTAAAGTGAAAATGATTTCTTCTGGAAGTGGGGGGTGGGGGCCGAAGAGACAAAGAATAGAGGGGAGGGGACGGTTGTTGTTGTTGTTTTTTAAGCAAGCCAAGCCATTTTTAAAAATAAAATCACAGAAGGAGAAAGAACCAATCTGTGTTGGGGGGGTGGGGGGTGGGAAGGTGGAGTTGCCTGGCCATATCCATAGCTGCTGTGCTCAGCTTACACTGGTGTAATTTAAAAGCATACATGCAGCCGCGTTGCTTCTCTCTGTAATACCCCAAGACTGTAAATCTATAACCACTGCAATGATTTAGTGATTAAAAACATGATAACATACTGTGTAACTGCAAACCACAGAACCCTTGCCAACTCTCCTCCAAGATAAAGGGGGGGTGGGGGGGTGGGAAATACAGAAAATGTGTTGCTTGCAGCGATCTTCCTAAACCCAAAAAAGATTTTAATGAAAGGACCTATACAGTAGCCGATCTCAAAGGGGTGAGTGGATTCCAGTGGAGCCAGAAAGGGGAGGAGGGCAAAGGCGGGAGGGAGGGCAGCTAGCTTTATGTAGGATTCTTTTCCTTGTACTAACAAATTACAACCTAAACAAGCCTTTTCCTTTCTCTCCCTCCTTCTCTTTTTTTAATAGTTTGTTGTAACTGGAACAACTGGTCTTGTGCACTGTCTTGCATATTCAAAGCTGCTTTGTAATAGCATCTGGAGACCCAACCTTATTTGCCTGAACTCAATGGTGGGTTTTTTGTTTGTTTTTTTTTTCTTCCCTCCCCCTCTTCCCTGGTTTTGTTTTGGATTCAGTACTGTGGGTTTTCTGGTGTCACTGGGAGCCTCTGTCTATGCAGTCAGAGGGCTCTGACGCCTTTAAGCTACTGAGCTAACACCTGAGAGGGAAGCAGGATTTGTAACATGGCAGGAGGAGCCTAAGGCAGGCAGGCAGGCAGGCAGGCAGGCAGACAGACAGACAGACAGACAGACAGACAGGACAGACACACACATACACACACAAATCAAAGCAGCTGTAGGGGTTTTGGCCTTTGAGCTGCTGACCTGATCCCTCTCTGCATATTCTTTTATTTCCCCATTGCAGGATTCCTGCACCTTGGGTCAGATTAGCTCTCAATGTGACCCTGAGGAGGGAGGCAGTCACCAAGCCCTGGAAAACTGTTCCATATTTAATAGGGGTGGGGGTGTGTGAGTGCAAATACATTCAGAAGCCCGACATGTACACACACACACACACACACACACACACACACAAATGCACATCTATCAGGACTACCAGGCCATAAGGCCAGCTCCTGCCCAGCTTGCTCAGTCCGCACCACTAAGAGCCTATACTCCCCTTGTGGAACCACCACCAAATCTTCATGCCTCCAGCTCTGACCACCAGCATATGCACACACACAAGCAGTCCTCCGGAGACTTTATGTTTAAAAAGTCCACCAGATCTAAATCGCCTCCTCTCCGGACCAGAGCAGGGCAGTTTATTCACAGAAATCAATAGGAAAGAACATTTGCAAATATTTATATAAGCCCAGTGCATTTCAGCATTAAGTAATTAAAAACTAAAACCTGGGGCGGGGGGGGGGGGGGGGGGGGGGAGAGACACACAGACAAGAGGAAGGCTGCTGGTTTACATTGCTTTCCTGCCCACACCTCATCTCCCCAAACCACAATCCTTTCAAAATATGACTTCATGGACACTTTCTGCGAAATCCTGTTCTGAACCATTTTCAAGACTGTTTCAAAATAATCTCCAAATATGGATTCACCTACCATCAAGCATTCAAGACTGACTGTAAGAAAACTGTGTTCTCTCTCTCTCTCTCTCTCTCTCTCTCTCTCTCTCTCTCACACACACACACACACACACACCATTCAGACTTTTGATACTGCTTCAATCTCTAATACCATATTCTTTTATATGCCTACCTCTGCTTGTACTAGTTTAAAAAAATCGAACAGAACATCATATGAGAAAGGGAAGGGCTGAAAATTCAATAAGCCACCAGTAAAGGGCTGGGGCAGCTCCCACTTTCCACCAACTCAGGGCGCTTACACTTTGGTGTTCAACTCTAAAATCCTCACATGTAAATAAACAACAACAACAACACCACACACATACACACACTTCAGTAAATTCAAGGAGTTATAACATGAGTCACTACGGACTGAGTGGATTTCCCCTATATTGTTCTGAAAAGCTGAGCAGTAAATTCTAGTTCTTCTGCCTCTAAATCCATTGGAAGAAACCAACCAAGGCACTGGGGCACCCACACTGCAGGTATTGTAGAAATTTACAGTAAATGTAGGTACAAGATTACAGCACACTGTCCTATTGATTATTCAGATTGATCCATCTTTCCCCAACCATTTCCCAAGCTTCTTTCCCAGGACCTCCGAAAAAGTTGGCCAGGAACTAGCCATCCACCCAAAGTAGGTAGAAAAAATACATATACATATATACATATATATTTAAAGCCATAATAAATCCTCAATGCCCCCACAAAGGCTTGAGCCTTTCTTAAAATTCCAAAGTGAATTTATGTTCTGTAATTTGCATTAGAGCCAACTGATCACCATGTCATATTCTTCAAAGGTATTTAACAAGCCCCCCTTTTAAAAGTCACCAAACAGAAGGCCAGAAAATGGCAATCAGTTTCCTTCATCCACATAGTCCTTAGATCAAGTTTCAATAATTGAAACCAATAAAAATTGTCATATTTCCCCTACTTCAAAGTGATGGGGGGGGAATTAAGAGTGTGTGATTTTTGAAGCACTCATAATCAAAGACTCTGACACAGTCAAAGGAATTTCACAAAGTCAGGTTCCAAGCAACAGATTCATTCAAAGAGTAAAAATACATATATAATGTTTTAATAGCTCAATACACAATTCAAGTGCACAGCGTAGAACACTCTTAGACCTAACCTCCAACTGACATGCAAAAGGTTCTATACATTAGAATGTATATCGGAAAATTAAAAACGTGCTTTTTTTTTTCATCTAGTGGAGTAGGGCGAGGGGTGAGAGTGGGGAACCGAACGTAAACAATCCCAGTTTCGCATGAAAGAGAGAGAAAGAGAGAGAGGAGAGAGAGAGGAGAGAGGAGAGAGGAGAGAGGAGAGAGGAGAGAGGAGAGAGGAGAGGGAGAGAGAGAGAGAAGAGAGAGAAGAGAAGAGGGAAAAAAAAGTCCTCTGATCCGATGTCTGCCTCTCAACTCAGCTGGCCGAGGAGGCCAGCAGGGCTGGCTCCGGCCCTGGCCGGCGGCGCGGCCCCGACCCCCGGGAGCCCCTAGTGTCCAGGGCGCAGCCCCCATTGCGCGTTCCTGGCGCTGCTCACCCGGCCAGGCAGAGAGCGCCCAGGTAGAGCGCGGCGCGGCCGCCTCGCCCCCTCCCGGACCCCAGATCGCTACCGAGCTCCGCGGCCCCCGGAGCGGCCCCGCGCGGAAGGCAGGCGCCCGGCCGGCGGGGCTGCTCCGGGCCGGGCGCGCGCTCCGCCCAGAGCCCCGGAACCGCTCGGGGTGGGGCGCAGTCGGGGGGGGCACGCTGTACCGGGACCCCCACCCCCGCCAGCCACCGCCTTTGTCTGGCCGCGGGGACCCGGGGCCGCGCGCCTCCTCCTCCTCTTCTTCCTCCTCCTCCTCCTCCTCCCGGGCCCCGCACCCCGGCCGGCCCTGCCCTGCCCTGCCCGGCGGCGCCTCCAAAGTCCCCGCGCGGGGCCTCGCCCCGGGCGCCTCCACCCTCCCGGGGGTCGCCGGCGGCTGCGCGGGGGCCGCAGAGGAGGGGGCGGCCCAGGCTTGGCGGCGGCGGCGGGAGGAGGAGGAGGAGGAGGAAGAAAAGAGAAAGAGAAAGTTTGGCGCAGGGGGCAGGCGAGCGGGACGCGGCGAGCGAGCAGGGCGCGGGCGCGGGGAGCGCGGGCGGCGTCGGCGGCGACCGGGCGCGGGAGCCGGGAGGGGGCAGGACGAGCCCCATGCAAAGCAGCCCGGGCGCCCCGAGGAGCCCCGCGTCCGGGCGGCGGCGGGAGGAGGAGGAGCAGGCGGCGGCGGCGGCGGGAAGTGGAGGAAAAAAAAAAAAAGAGGGAAAAGTTGCCACTTACGCGGTTGCTCCTCCGGCGGCGGCGGCTGCAGCGGCGCTGCTGGCGGCGGCGGCGGCGGCGGGAGCTGGCGGCGCTTTTAATCCCGAAAAGAGGCGCTCGGGCCGCGGAGCCCATCAAGGCAGCAGCGGCGGCTGGCGGGGGGCGGCGGCGAAGGACGCGCTGCTGGCGGCGGCGGCGGCGGAGCTGGAGCGCGCTCGGCGGAGCCCGGGGCGGGAGGCGGCCGCAGCCGGGGAGCCGGAGCCGCCGCCGCCGCTGCCGCCGAGCAGCATGGTTGGCGGGGAGTTTACAGCCCCCGGAGCGGGCAGGGGCCACGGAGGAGAAGCGGCGGCGGCGGCGGCAGCGGCTCTAGGCTGTAATTGGGATGCAAAGCAGGCGGCGGCGGCGGCGGCGGCTGTGGCCGGGAGGAGGAGGAGGAGGAGGCGGCGGCGGCGGCGGCGGCTGCAGCGGTCGGAGGGGACGCGCTGGAAGTGGGAGCTGATGAGTGAAAAGAAAAAAAAGTCTTTGGATCTTTATTCTGCTAATTAGTTTCCTGCAAAAAATGGCTGTGATTAATTCAGTGCGCATGTGCTTCATTACCCAGGCACGACGGGAAGGGCTAATTAGCCACCTTCTGGATCAATAAGATTCAGCAAAAAAGAAAAGGGGGAGGTGGAGGGAGGCAGAGGGGAGGAAGGGAGGAAAAAAAAAAACCAGGGGAAAGTGATGAGCAGGGCAAGGAGAGCAGGAAGAGAGGATGGGAGAAAAGGCTAGGCAGAGGGAGAGAGGCACCAAAAGTTTATGCATGTATTAAAAACACATACACACACACCGGCACACACACATACACACACACACACACACACATACACACATACACACACACTATCGTGAAGTGAAATGTGAAGCAACAATAGAGACCTGACTAAGATTTTTTTAAAGATTTTTTCTTTTTTTCTTTCTTGTAATTTCTTTTCCTCGTTCTTTTTCTTTTCTTTTTCTAAAAAAAAAAAATGCAACAATGCTTAAATTAAGTAGGAAGAGAACATCTTCGGGGGGGTCGGGGGCGGGCAATAGTGGCGTGGGCCAGCTTAAAACAGAGGTTTTAAGGGAAAGACCAGCGGCTTAGAATGGAGGCCACTTTAAATTGCAAATCAGGGACTTTTTTTTTTTAACGGAGGAAAATTAACTCTCCTTAAATCAGAGGATGAAGGAAGAAAATATGGAAAAACTTTAACACATACCATAGACTAGAGAAAAATCTGTTCATTTTATTTTCTGACATAAGATATAGTCAGTGTGCTCTACATCCTTAGAGGGGCAGAGGATGGGGGATGACCAGAAGAAATGAACGGAGAAAAGTGAGTCAGAATTGGAAGGGGGTCGAGCTTAAGAAAGACAAGAAAGGGAAAAGTTGCCTTCGAAAAGAAGTCCAACTTTCCACCTTTCTGGACTTAAGAGAAAAGTAAAATCAATTTTCTCGGCTAGAGCCTGGAAAGCAGATGTTTTTAAAACACAGGAAGCTATTTTGCCATCAAAAGCAGGGTTGTAATAAAAGCAGCGAAAAATAATTTCAGACAAAATTCATAAAAAAAGAAGGAAAGAAAGGAAGCCAATATGTTTAAATACCGAGGAAAGGTCTAGAGTGTAGAAGGAGGGGAAATTACATACCCCATTCCTAATGGGGGAAAAAAAATCTTACAGCTACCTCCAAGAGTTTGGAGCCTTCTTGAAGCCAAAGGGCTTGAAATGAGGGGATGGATTTCAGATAAAGACTAGGCACAGCGCATCCCACCAGACCCCAAAGGAGATTCCCTGGAATCAAAGACAGCAGCCAGGGACCCTGCTACTTTACGGAATCCCAGTACATCAAAGCTATCACTCAGGCTGGGGTATGGTACCTCCAAAAAGCAAGCAAATAAATGCAGGAAGAACAGCTCTCTCTCTCTCTCTCTTTCTCTCTCTCTCTCTCTCTCTCTCTCTCTCCCTCTCTCTCCCTCTCTCCCCCCAGTTTCAGTGCACCCCTGCTACTGAGTACTGAATATATTCTTTAATGACAAGTATGTATTTATATAAGTTCTACACTAGAACTAGTGCCATTGAAATTACACTGTCTGTGATGAAATAAAATGCACTTTAACTGATTTGCCAACAAGTAAACCCTATAATACCAGGTAGGGAGGGAGCTCGCTAAAACTTATTTTTCTTGAGGGTTAATTTTTTTTTTTGCCCCAGCCTACCAAGATTATTCATCTAAGAAGGAATTTGGGAATTAATCAGGAAATCTGTTTGATTAGAAAGTAATTCTTCATTTTGAGAGATTGTCCAATGCTCTTAAGACCAGTACAGCTTCTTAGACAAGACTAGGGGGAGAAAACGGGTTTAGGGTTTTACAGTTACCTCATCTAATCCTTCTGAATTCACTCTGGGAATAATGCTGTTTTATTTAGGCGGGGCATGGAGGGGGGGGAGATAGAGAAAATACATTTAGAAAAATCAGGGGTTTCCTCTCTATGAGCCAAATCTGGGTTGCCATTCAAAGTTTTCCTGGTTGCTTTTCCATGCGGGACAGCTGATCAATAAAGCCAAGTCCAGCCTGGCTTGCTACAGGTTTCACCAGTCAGTGCTTGCAAAACCTTTGTCATTTTCTAAAAATAAAAAAGCTAAAAGTTATTGTAGAAGAAGGGGCTTTTTTTTGTCCCCTGCACAATGTGTCTTTTGTGAGGTTAATACCATTCTGGGCTCTCGATAGCCCTGGACAATGGGTACTCTCCAGGAGCGTGTGAAGACCCTGGCTTTTTTCTTTCTGACTTTTTTTTTGAGGGGGGGGGAGGATGAAACATTCCTACAGTCCAAATACAACCTCTGCTTTGATTAAATAAATATTTATCTTTATTGTACCTACTGTGTATTTTTACCTTCAGTTTATCCGGTTTCTGATTATTATTTTAAAATTTTCACTGGCAACAGTTAATCTTTTTTTTTTCCCTTTCAGTTCAAAATACAGGTCAGTGTAAAATGTAGCTGACAGAAGGAAGACTGGTAAATTCTGAATTTTTCCATAATGCATCAGGTAAGGAAAACTGTTCAGCCCTTCAGGAGTATGTTTTGCTTCCTATTTCTCTGTCTTCGTGAATCTTCGTAAGTCTGTTTGGTTTTTAGAGATGCAGCAGAATTAAATTTCTCCTTGTAGATGTTGAAAAACACCAGTGAAATGCCATGTGCTTGTTTTCTTTTAAAATGTAAATAGCATGAGAAGTGAACTTGTACCCTCTTTCTTATGTTTAAAAAAAAAAAAAGGTGTGAAGGAAGTCCCTATTTAGGGAAAAATTCTGGATATAAATCTATTTCATGTTGCAATTATAGGAAAATGTCAGCTTAATCTTGTAAATACTTATGCTAATTTTACTGAGAGAATTCATTCTAAGGAGAGGTACCAATCGTGTGTGATTCAATAATGCTTAGATGATAATCCAGCATCTATATGGATTATTTTATATACAAAGTGTGTGTGAGGGGGTGTGCCTAAAATCCAGAATCTAAATCCTTTATTTAGCAGGAAAGAAGGCAGAATATTTTAAACCAACCTGTTTTTTTTAAAAGGCATTTTTACAGTGGGGAGGGAAAGTGGAATGTGGGCTAAATACTGCATTGCTATTTTTCTGCCTCTCTCTGAAATGAATGGCTATAGATAACAAAGGTATATGCATAAATCGGTACATAAATATACATTTGAATGACTTCACATGCCTTGTCATCTATGTGTGAATATCTGTGCACACAAATAGACAAGGTGTGCACAAATGCAGGTTCTGTACAGAGCTATTAGGGGGCTTTTTCTCACTGGAGGATTTATGTTTCCAGGTCTGTTTGAAGCCGTTTCTTTGAAAATATAACATAGCAATGTTGTTTTAATGCAGAAGATGAAGACGCTGAATTTGAGTATGAATCTGCTCCCTACAGTTTTCAGAATAGGGGTTGTAGCTATTATTTGGTCCAAGGGTTAAATATGCAATGGGCCAATGTCAGGGGGGGAAGAGGTGAGGGAGCTAGTATATTTCTCTTAGAAGGAACCTAGCTTTGGGCCCTAGGAATCCCCCAACAAGGTGACCGGGGACACAGTAAAAAGAAGGGGGGGGTGAAATTCAGTGTGGAGTCAGGGAAGGTGGATGAGTCTCTGAAGATCTCTAGCTCACGATGCAAGAGAAGGATTGAAGGGTGAAGAATGTTCAGTCCCATTTTAAATGTGTATTGTTATTTTAAGTCTATTGTATGTACGTGTTGCCGTCTTTTCATTTGCCACGACAACATATGGATTCCATAAATACAGACATGCCGAAGTGCATCTGTCTGAGTAGTTAACACGATCCAAACATCCCTCCTCATTCCGCTAACTCCGCTCTTCCTTGGGCTTCCTGGCAGTGCTTGTCCCCGGGATCCCAGCATCCCTTAATCTCACCCTTTTGTGAGACTACCTTTTGTGGTCTCTGCACCGGATTCTAGGTGCAAAGCCGTGGAGGTGGATTGGTAGCAGCAATTCAGCTGTTAAGTCTCTGCCAACGGACACGGGGCCTCTGAGCTAACGGGAAGGAAAGGGTTAAGCTGCCAGAGCCCAGGGAAGGGGCTGTGCTCATCCCTGAGCGAGGTGCAGCCACCGGCAGCTGTGATTTAGGGGTCAAGTCCGAGATCACCTTTCTCCTGCCTCTGGAAATGGCAGAAGATGGGGAAGGGGGTGGGGGGAGCTGGAAACACAGGAGAGAACAGCAACTAGGCGCAAGCACGTGGCACGCTCCATCTATTCCCTCGCCTGGTCCCAGTCCACCTCTTGACCCCCTCCCCGCCCCTCAGACAAACTGGACAGATCCTTTTCACTCCTAGGGCTATGGGATATTCTGAGTATCCCAAGTTTCTCTTTCAGTAGCTCTACCCCTACCATGAAACCCCTGTGTACCATGTTCTAAGTCTAAGTACCAATTCTGAAAGTTTATCCTCAGTGGCAGGATAAGAAGTCAATGTGGGTCAAAACTTCCTTCTCCTTTGCAGAAGGCTGGGATGCCCCTAGCAGGAAGACGTTTGAACGTGGCCCTCTCCGCCACAGACTCAAATCATACATACACTCCTACAGTCCTGAGTGGGTGGACACCGTGGGGTCTGTTACACGCAGCTTCTTGCTTTGTGCCTACATTTTTTGGTCAGTTTTTTTTCCCTCTCATTTCACTCAGCCCCCAGAACACTTTTCATCACGTATATTTTTTAAGCCTGAAAGATGACCATAAGCCAAATTCAGATTTGTTCCTAAGTCATTTCACTAGAAAAGAGCAAAAAAAATGTCAAAGTCTGCGTTGGAGTAAGGGTAGCATGCGGTGTCTTAGCACCCAGGTCTTGTGAGTTGGGGGGGGGGGTGCAGCTGGTGTCAATAGGGCGGGTGCTAGCCAATAATGAGCTTCCCAAATCCTCCCCCAGGACATTGACCAGCTAGGAAACTGAAGAAGCATAGATCTTTTGGAAAGTTACAATAAGAAAAAAAAAATACTTTGGGGGGGGGGGGGTGTGGGGGGAAAAGATGTGGCTCAGACTGACAGAAAGACCCGATCCCTGGAGGAGAGGAAACAAGTGGAAGTTCTGAGATGAGGAAATCATGGCAGTTTAAAACAAGACGATCTCCCATGCCCTCCCCTGGGTCTCCCTCGGAGGTGAAGGCAAATCACCCTGATCCAACCTGTGTGCTTCCTCCAGGGCCAGAGGCAGCACAGCTTATCCAAAGGCAGCTGAGGTCTGTCTTTTTCAATCTGCCTGCCCCTAACCTTGCCAGAGCCTCCAGACCTCGGGAATCAAACCAAATTGGTCACTGGAATTTAAAAGAGGTTTCAGCCCTTCGAACAAGGAGGAGGGGACAAGCCCACCCTCCTTTAACTCCCAATTCAAAAGATAACCACAACCTACTCTTGAGCGTCATCCCCAGTCCATGGAGTATGGGTATGTTTCATTCTTTCTTTCTTCCTATTTCTCAGAAGTAAAAACCTTTAAAGAATTAGTGCCCAAACTTAAGAGTGCCAGGTTCTTGAGTTCCTAGTGGTAAAGCCTGCCTTTATTAAAATGCAGGGTAATTAGTGGGCACCAAGGGTAGCGTTGGATTCCCCAATTCCCTCCATTCCTTTGCAACGGAAATATGAAGTCCAATCTGGGGGTGGGGGACAGGAGGAACGGAGTCCGTGGCACTCCTGGGTTCTGTACCACCACCACACGCTGGTTTCCCTTTTGGTGACCCAGTACCAGAAGTCTGCACCGCATCAAAAGCCGGAGGCGGGCGCGAGGAGGAGACAGAACTAACCTCGTCACAACTCTACAAAGTGAACAACTGCAGGACAGACACCCTTGGTTAGACAACGTGCGCTTTAGGGGTTTCCAAGAGCATATAACTTGGGGAATGATGGAAGCTTCTTGTCTGCCGGCTCCAGCCTAAAGAAAAGCAAGCCTTGAGAAGAGCGGGCGGGGTGTGGCGGTGGTGGAGGTCTGGGGAGCAGAGCTGTGAGCGTGCTCCACCAGGGCTGGCCTGGGGAGAGGATACCCACGGTGGCACGTGCATTGTTGACAGGCAAGCATGCGCTAATGGAGGGATGGGTGGCTGAGCAATGCCCCCATGCTTGCATTTCTTGCAGGCATGGCTTGTTTAATGATGAGGGAATTGAATGCCACACACACACACACACACACACACACATACATACACACAAACCCTTTCTTTTGCTGAGAAATGTAAAAAGGAACCTATATTACATATATATATATATGTTCAGGAAAAAAGTATGCATTTTTCCTTGAGAAATACCTAGTGCCATAATATTTCTGATTTAAGGAGCAAGGGAAATCTTTGAAGTGAAGGAAATCAGTGGGGGACGAAGTTGCTTTTCCTGATTTTTTTTTTTTTTTTTTGGTGTTTCTCAAAGCCAGTAATGGGATTTAAAATGAGAGATTCCCAGTCTTCGTCCTCCCTTCCATTCCATTTCACTGTTTTCGCCCCAGAAAAGGTAACCGGCTGCACGTCTAAGGGGGTGGATTAAAGAAAAACAAGGTTTGAGGAACACCTCAACTTTTTTATTTTTTCAAATGAAGTTGGAAAAAAATGTTCTAAGGACAATTTAAGCAACACAGGACATTGAACAGATATTTTTTTTTCTAAAGAAAAAATCCGATTCGTTTGTTTCTCGTTCTTAAGACTAGAGAGAAAGGTGAATCTTGATCTTGGAGCGTGCGTAAGGCACGAGATCTGGGGCCCGCCTTTGGATGGGGGAAATGGGAAGAGGCAAAACACTCCCAGAGGTCCAGGACGCAACAGGCTTGGGGCATCAGGGATTTGGCTCCAGCTAGCCACGTTCTCCCCTGGGCAGCCTTCAGGTCCGGCATAGGGCAGGGCACTGACCCACTGTGTGCTTCTGGCGCTCCCTTAAAACCACAGCCGCCTGCCAGTGACATTCTAGAGCTCAGAGGTAGTGGTGACATTCGACGCCAGTTTCTGGTGGCCAGAATAGAACGCACCGGTTTTTGTATCTGCCTTATCCCTTGACCCAGGGGCTGGACATTGCAAAGACCAGTCGCCTACCCAAATCCCTCCTCCATCCTGCTCTCCCAAACCATAACGCTCAGAATCCCGACATTTTCCCCAAGATGCAGATCCCGGTTCTCCGAGCCAGTGCGCACATCCCTAATATCTGGCACGCCTAGACTGATATTTCGGACCCTTTCTTCCTTCTGGTTTGGGGTGCCGGGAGGAAGCCAGGAGGCTCTGGCTCCTGAAGATACCAAATGAAACGCTTAGGCCAGCGAATAGCCGCAGCCCAGAAACCCATGTGCCCCTTGCAGGTGCGCGCCTGGCACGTCCCTGGGGCCCCTTGGCTGGGAGGGGAAATAGGCTAGCCCCGGCGGAGCAACCCTGTCACCCTTCTTCATCCGGAACCTAGAAAAACCATTACGCCCAGCCCGGGCTCTAGCTGCCCAGCTGGAAAGCAGAGGGCGCGGCCGCAGGCACACCCCCTGGCCCGGACCCGCAGCTTTCAGGCCCAGCCCTTTCTCCCCATCGCTGTGACTCCCTAGCTGGGGCTGGCTGTTTTGTAGATTTTCCGCCGCCTTTGGAGCCTGTAGAGCTTCCCAGACATTGCTGGGCCACCAACGTCCCACCCCCGCCCCTCTGGGAACAGAGGTGGGGCTGCCCAAGAAGAGGTCCCTGAACGCCAGCTGCAAGAAGACACTGAGAGAGAGAGAGTCCCAAGTCCCAGGCTTCCCCTCCCAGCCTAGGTGTTTGGGAAGAAGCCGAGTTCTGCAGCCTTCGCGGCCTCAAGGCCGAGCGGGGAGTGGAGGACCCACTGGGGCGAACCGCAGACCTTCCTAACCAAAGGAGGTGGGAGTGGGTGTTTGGTTTAGCGGAAGGCCACCTTCAGGGGTGCCAGTGTCTTGCGTGCCTGGTTCTGAGCATCTCCCCCCCTCGCGCGTTTTGTCTGGGAGGGGGAAAAATGAGAAAGAAAAGAAAGCGGGTGGATTTGCGCCGACCCTCCTCCCGAAGTCTGGGAACGCTGCAGCACGAAGAACCGCTCATAACGACACTTTAGCCCCCGACACTTGAATGCTAAAGGTTAGACTTACAGTCTTCAGGGAAGGGCTTCCTGCCAACTAGGAGAGCGGCGCACGCTGCCACAGGCCGTGGACCACACCATCCGTGCCCCCCTCCAGGTGCGGTCAATGCGATAGGCTCCGGGTGTTTGTTTACTTCAGCGACCAGAACCCGGAGGTGCTAGCTCTTCCCTGCCCCCAGCCCCAGGGAACCTCTTTTCCCGGCCTCCGCAGTTATTTACCTGTAGCTGTCTGCGCCTACCTCATTTTGCTCTTGGTATCTGTCCCCTGCCCTGTAGGCTCCAACCAGAAGGCCGAGATTCACAGCAGGACTCACCTTTGGGAGAGACTGTGCCCAGCTCTTTTCTTTTTGTTTCCGGGCAATCGGTGAACCCTAACACAGGTGAAAGAAACAGGGGTCTACAGGGAGACAGGGCCTGCAAGATGGTGCCAGGTGGGGCAGTTTTTAGGCGGGGAAACTTATTAAATAGCCATGGAGGATCTATCCCAGAGATCCTAGGACCAGGGGCTTCCTTCCTCCCTCCCAACCCAATGATGCTGAAATTCAAAACGACGTTCTGTATAGAGTTGAACGGGGATGGAGGTTTGTTCTCTCGGGAGCCAAGCAAGTGTCTATTTTCTCTTCTCCCCAATACTCTGCGTTTGCTGAGCACCTACTGTGTGAAGTTCCCTTCCATCCACTGTGCCTGTAATTGCATTCATTACTCCTAGAGGCCCTGGGAAAATGCTCTGAGTTCCATTTTCTATCCAAGAGAATTATCACACTCAGAGAGGCTGTTACACGCTTAAAGGCCACACAGCTTTAAGGCTGCTCACCCCGAGCTGGAAACCAGATTCTGTGGGACTTTTATGCCAGCTGCTTCTTGTCAAAGCAAGACAAGCAAGGTGCCATGTAAATAGGGTGACAGGTGGAAAAACAAAACAAAACGAGCTTTACTTTCAGGGCTGACACGCAAGGATAGGAGACAGTCACTGGCCAGCAAGCAAGAGGGATGTTCTCTGTGACAGAAACCACAAGGAAATGCATCAACCAACAGCAACTTAGCCCGGATGTCTGCAAGGGTACAACCCTGAAGCAATGCCCCAGTGTACCTCAGATTTGCTAGCCCGAGCTGCTTCTGCTGAGGGGGGGGGGAGTTTCTACGGGGCCTTCATGTTTTCCTTTGCAAATTGTCTTAGTCTGCCTGAAGCTAGGACAAGTTCCTTACTTCTGTGAGTCATCGAGGCTAACAGGAAGGGATAATCAGATGACCAACCACTCATGAAAAAATATTAGGAAATCCAGTAAGCTGAGAATTAGATGACAGAAATACCCAAACGGCTGGCAGGCTTCTTGGGCACATGAGAACTTGGGCTTTGTAGACCCTAGTAGAAGAGGAAGTGTGTGTGTGTGTGTGTGTGTGTGTGTGTGTGTGTGTGTGGTGTGTGTATGTGTGTGTGTGAGCTGCCAGCTCCTGCCTCATAGATTCCAACCAGGTTTTATCCACCCTTTTGCATGGTTCTATATAATGTTAGACCACACATTGGCCTCCCTTCACTGTGAGTAGCTGGTTGACTCTGACTGAAGCTTCACAAGTGTGGTTGTGTGCTACTGGGCAGGACTGGCTGGCCTGGCCCACATGGAGGGCTGCCGAAAGGCTTCTTAAGGAAGCACTTCTGTCTAGGCAATCCAATTACATAATGTTGCAAAAATAACTCAGGGCTAGGAGTTGTGTCGGAGTGACATATGTTGTTACCAGAGGAAGGGATCAAATATCTATCTTTTAACCCCAGGGCTAAAAGTACATGCATGTGTGTTAGTTCATCACCCCTCACTCAGGGAGAGAAGCTAATGGGGTGGGGGTAGAGAAATGGCATCCACAAACATCTCATACCCCGTTCCCCTGATGCAACTAAAGCCTACTTTCCATTCATCTCCTGAGTTTAACTACAGACCCACTGGTTGCCCCAATTCATCTGGAAGTTCAGACCTTCCTGCTCTACAAGCACCAGAGATGGCTGAAGAAGACAGATGGAGAGAGAAGACAGGGAGAGAAAAGGCAAGATAAGAGGTCTTATGTCTTGGGTGCGGTTGCACAGTCTCTTCTTGTTACCTATTCGGTGGATAAGCCCTGCTGGTCTCCTAGGACTACTACAGCCTCCCTGTTTGTCTGGCCTACACTAGCAACTCAGGAATCCTCTCCATCCCAGAAGATAGACACAGCTGATACTTCTTATAGGCCTTGGCCAAATTCCCACAGCGAGAGAAAACAAGGTGTACCCTTCTGATCCAAAATTATACAAATTGGGATGACCTAAAAGAGAATTTCATCAGACGTACACAGGTCTTACTTCCAGGAATTTGAACCTACAATCCACAGCCAAGGTGATAGCTATCTAGATAAAACAAGGTTGTTTTTTTTTTTCCCCTTAAGATTTTTTTAAAATTTTCTTTTTCTTCTTTCTAATTTGTTTGTTGCTTGCTTGTTTTTGAGACAAGGTCTCTCTACATAGCCTTTGCCTGTCCCAGACTGGCCTGGAACATACAGAGATCCACCCATTTCTGCATCCAACGTCCTGGGATTAAAGGTCCACTCCACCACTCCTGTCAGATCAAGTTTTTCAGACGTGTCCTTTGAATTTGAACGTGCCCTAAATTCTTGCCATGCCTTGCTGAGGAACCCGTTTATATTTATTAACGAGCTGTGCTTGCAAAGTCATGTTTTGTTTCAAGAAAGCCCACTAAGCAACCTAAGTTGTCCTAGAATTCCCAGTCTCCCTGTCTCAGCCTCTCTGTGCTGGGATTACTGGTGTGTGCCACTGGGCCCAGCTGGAACTGCCTTTTTGACTGTGTGGTTTCTGTCCCTCACTGTGACACTGAAGTCACACATTGAGCTGTATTAGGTTCTTGAACATTTTGAATCCTCCCGTTTGTAATGACAACATGTGAGTTTCATTTCGAATTGCCCCTCCCAATCCGTCCTTAATCTAGAGCCCCTCAGACCTGTCTAAGCAATCAGACAAGCTAAGCCTGCCATTCGTTGGTCCCCCCCCCAACCCCGCCCCTCAAAATCAAAACTGTCTCTAAACTCCTTGGGCTAATTACCAAGAAGCAAATCACGTTCGGCCTTGGATCCTGTTCCTTGGGCTCTACGAACACAATCTATCTCGGCTCAGAGAGGAAAACCTGCTCCTTGAGGATAGCGCAGAGAGGAAAGGGTGAAGCCATCGCGGCTGCCTCCCCCGGCAGGCTGCCTTTATGGAGTCTATTTCCAGTCTGTTTACCTGGCAAAGACCACGTGACCAGCCCAGAAGGAAATGCTGACATCATTGTCTCTCGCTCTCTCTCGCTCTCTCCCTCTCTCTCTCTCTCTCCCTCTCTCTCTCTCTCTCTCTCTCTCTCCCCCTCACACGTGTGCGGCCTGCCTCTCAGCCAGCATTCCCGTATCCCTCCTCCCTGCCATGGCCTGAGCGCCCCTCCCCCAACACTAATATATCTCACCCACTTATTTCTGCCTTTCT
>NW_021604632.1:7003073-7035003 GCF_004785775.1 Grammomys surdaster
CCCACTTATTTCTGCCTTTCTCACGCCAGGCTTGCCTTTGTTTTCCCTTTTCCTAGGCTGTCTTGGAGAATATCCTGTACACACCACACACACACACACACACACACACACACACACACACACACACACACACACACACACACGGGCTTTTTTCCTTTTCCTTCTCTATCCAATCGTTCCTCTTTCAATATCACTCAGATCTGTGGCCATTGAATGTTCCGTGCGTTTTAAAGATGTACTTCCTCTTTAGCTATATCTTTGCGATTTCTAAATTAAAGGAGGAGAAACAACAAACCTTTTAGACAGCCTAGAGAACCTTTCAGGCCAGGGCAGGGTGCGGGGCCAGAGTCGGGGAGCAAAGCTGCTCCATCCAGCCACTCAATTTCCTGCTCCAGTGGCCTTCAAGATTTAGGGGTTGGGGGTTTGGTCAGACATGGCCTTTTTATTTATTTATGATCAGTCTTTTCCTGGCTGCAGTCCTACATTTTCATTATAGCTGCTGGCCAGGGGTGCCCTTCCTTCCCCTACATCCAGGCTGTGCACCCCAGCAGAAGCAGCAAGGCAAGTGGACCCTGATTGTTGTTGTTGTTAGATTTGTGTGTGTGTGTGTGTGTGCTGGTCCTTGATCAGTGAGGGTGCGAAGAGGCTTCACAGCAGCTTTCCAGCCAGGAACTTCACAAGCTGGAAAACCCTGACAGCACAGAGGCTTGCAGTAGCCAATGCAGGTGCCTCCTGCCTGTTCAAAGGGCTATTTATAAGTGGAACTGTGGGGCACGGCTGTGGGGTCCAGCTGCTCTGGAGAGGCTTCTTGGTGCACATGGGCGCATCGCCAAAGCATGCAGTGTGGAGGAAATGTTTAATAAAGACGTGGGAGCCTCCGTCTGTTTGTTTATTCTCACCAAAAGGTGGACAGAGGGTGTCCCTGGAAATAGCTTTGAAAGCAGACAGCAAGGTATCCAGGCCCAGCCAGGGAATCAAAGGAAACTCTCTGGCCAAAGAGGCAGAATGCACATCTTCCCTCATCGCTCCCTCCCTCTTCCCTGCCCCAGATGGTCATCTGGGGTTGTCTACCTTTTACTGTGGGGGCGGGAGAGAGAGGTAGAAAGAGGCATGGAAAGGTCACACCAGAGAGAGACTATTAAGAAATCATTAGTTAGGTGTGAACTCATCATCCCTAACACTTGCAAAGGTGGGACTCTACTGGGAGAGCCTGGCGTGCTGACGGGTGTGTTCACTGATGAGCTACATGGAAAGTCTTACCATACAGCATTCCTGGAGAATGATACCAAATGAGATCTTGAATGGTAGAAGAGTGGTCCTCCATGTTTGGCTGTGTCTCCAGTTCCTCAAAGATACCTACAGTACAGAGCCATTTTAAAGATTCTCGTAGCCAGTCAGGGAGAGTTCAGACATTGTAAGATCACCTTTTCAGACACCTGTTCACTCAGTCCCAAAGCTGGCAAGTGAAGTTTTGTGGAAGGGATTGACAGTCATAGATATATCTCCTACAGGTTCATCAGGACATGAGCTTTCTTTGCAAATGCCAGGGATCTAGAACTTTCTATGGGCTTTACATATTTGCTACCATGTCTAATTTTGTTTTGTTTTGTTTTGTTTTTGTTTTCTTGAGACAGGGTTGCCCTGGCTGTCCTGGAACTCACTCTGTAGACTAGGCTGGCCTCAAACTCAGAAATCTGCCAGCCACCACTGCCCGGCACGATGTCTAATTTTAAACTTCCAAATGTTAGAGGCTATATACTTGTCTTTGTCTAATAGACAGCTAGCTCTGTTGACTGAATGATTTCAAGGGTTCTGGACCCAAATAAAAATGTCATTAGAAGGTCTTCGCAGAGTCATCCTTGATCTTTCAATTTCCTACTCTGGACCCTCAGTGGTGAGTTTTGAGATGCTTGTGAGAATGAACCCTACCATATCCAATTCTCCTCCATCTTTTCAAAGGTAGAAAACAGTTATAGAGGTTTGGAAGAGAAGGGAGGGGGAGGATGTAGAACAGGAGGAGGAAAGTGGGGGTATTAGTTTTTTTGTTTGTTGTCGAGACAGGGTTTCTCTGTGTAGCCCTGGCTGTCCTGGAACTCACTCTGTAGACCAGGCTGGCCACAAACTCAGAAATCCGCCTGCCTCTGCCTCCCAAGTGCTGGGATTAAAGGCGTGCGCCACCACTGCCCAGCTAGATTTTTTTTATTATTATTATGATACCTCTCAACTTTGGAATGGTCTGGGGAACCCTTCGCTTGGGTTCACCTCCTCCTGTAAACCCTGGTCCCCAGCCTCACCCCCTTTTCAAATTCAGCTCATAATGTAGGGGATGGATTCATTCTTACAGCCAGACATAGGCTTTGTTTTCACTACTCGGCACTGTGATAACACAGGAGATGCGCTTGTAACTGTGGCTAGATTGGCATCCATGGGACAGGCTCCTCCACCTGCTTCCTTGCAGATAGACACCATATGGAGTATACATTGCGCATGTCGCGGCAAATGCCCACGCTGCTAATTGGTACTCAGGGATGAGGCCATGGTGGAGAAGGAGGATAACGAAGATGGTGCTAATGATGACAGTGATGATGACCACGCTGATTGCGGATAATGATTCCGGTTCTGAGCATAAAGAGATGCTTAACACAGATGGGAAGAGTGGGTGAATGAATCTGGCTTAGGAATTCCATTGACTGCTTCACTGAGGTCTGGGTCTCTACTGTTTCACGAGCGTAGTCTTTTCTATGATGACTTACTTAAAACAAAACCGAACACGAGCTCTTGGAGGTGAACAGGTGGCTCAGTGGGTAGGTAAAGTGTGCAGGCAGGAGGGCATTCCCACACCTACATAAAAAGCCATACATGGTAGATATGCCTATTAATACTCCATCATGACGACAGAAGAGAGATCAAGGCATTCAGTCTAGTCAAAATGGACATCTCCAGGGTCAGTGAGAACATCTGTCTCAACAAATAAGGTGAAGCTCAAGACAGGGAGAGCTCTGGCCTCCACATGTATTTGCATGGGTGAGCGTATCGGCACACTCCTGAGTGCATACGTGCGCACACACACACTTCTCATGTTAAAACCCAAACCAAACATAATCTTCAATTTTTAGGAATGTGGCCAGGGCAGAATCAGCTTGACAGTGACCAAGGTGGTCTGGTACGTCCCTTTTCCTAAGTCCAAATCGAAAGCTACGGTTTGTTGACCTACTCACGATGTCCTTTCTCTCCTCTCTCCTCTCCACCACTCTCCTTGATTTTCTCTCCTCTCTCAAGATAAATGGCCAGAGGAGAGAGGCAATGCTGACAACTCAGGCCAAGTGCACGTTCCAAGTTAAAAGCATTTTAAAAAGTCTGCAAGGCAGAGATGGGTGCGTCATCATTGATACACAAAATGCAAACGAATAAACCCATCCATGCAACATAGATGGAAGTAGGTCATTGCAAGAAAGAACTACCTGGAAAACATCTTGAATCAATCCTCCTCCCCTCTCCTCCTTCCCCTCCCTTCCCTGCCTTCTTTCTTTTGTGTGTGTGCTGGAGGTGGAGGGGGACATACACATACCACAGCTCTATCTCTGTTCTTCAGGATTGGTAGCAAGCATCTTCACCCACATCGACATCTCAAAGCCCTTAATATCTTAAAAAAAAAAGAAAGAAAGAAAGAAAGAAAAAGAAAAAGAAATAAAAAAAAGAAAACCGAAGAAGAAAACAAAGCAAAACCCAGAGTGGGGAAAAATCACCAGAACTTGGATTTAGACCCAGGGCTCCAGTGAGACCCGAGTACCCTCCAGCCCTTAGTGACTCCGTCTTTGGAGTATGTATTCTCCTTGTAAAATGTAGATAACAGTACGCCATACCCCCACCGGGTTGTTTTTGGATTAAATGAGATAGCAAATATAAAGCGTCTCACACAATGCCTGGTACAAGGCAGGTGTTTGATAGTGACTAATAATATCCTGGGAGTCTTGACCTGTTGGCACCACAGGGTTGGAGTGTGAAGATCGAATGGTTGTGACAGGGCTGACTACGGAGAGGGAGCAACACAGACAGAAGATGTGGTTTTGTAGGGATTCTTTGACTCTGGGCTAAGTCTAATAGTTGTGTGGAAATGTGACAATGAGATAAAGATAAATTATCAAGGACAAATTTTCTCTCCGTACAGGCACCTGGTAGGACTCATTGTAACTGTTGGGTTTTTGAAACATGGAACACGCAAGTATCTGCCTAGCAGACATCCTTGGGAAAGATATCGAGATTAAGTAGCTTAACCGTGTGTGACCGTTCTTAAAATATTTGGATTTGTAAGGAGAAAGGACATGGAAATCCCAAGAGATAATTATAAAATAATATCGCCATTGTTACTAGCAACAGATGCCTCCTGAAATGGAACTGTTTAACTTTTTTTTTTTTTTTCGAGACAGGGTTTCTCTGTGTAGCCCTGGCTGCTCTGGCACTCACTCTGTAGACCAGGCTGGCCTCGAACTCAGAAATCTGCCTGCCTCTGCCTCTGCCTCCCAAGTGGATTAAAGGCGTGCGCCACCACTGCCCGCCTTGTCTGACTTTTTTTTAAAGTTCTTTTAAACCAGGCTTTCATGTAGCCTAGGCTAGACTTGTCCTTGTTATATAGCCGATAATGGCCTTGAACTCCAGATCTCCTGTCTCTGCCTCTGGAGCATGGAGATTACTGATATGCAGCATCACACCTGGTTTATTCCTAGAGATGGAACCCAGGGCTTCGTGCATGCTAAGCAAGCAGCCTGTGCAGTGAGCCAAATCCCTGCCTCTTCCATCCTAAGCCAGAACAGAATTTCCAGCAATACCTTTCCCGTTTGGAACGATACAGGACAGCAGATTTATTTCCACACAGCTCACTTGTATTATTTCTTGCCTTTCAGGTTTCTTTTTCTGTCTTTGGGCAATAGCCTGGCAGCCAACTCTATTGGGAAGTTCCAGCAGGGAGTTTGCCACAGGACGCAGAAGCATGGGTGACTCTAACTGCCAATACCCGCCCGATTTCATAGTAAAGACAGACGCTCATAGCCAGTCTCTCTAAGCATATCTGAACGGTAACGATCAAACCTACAAAAGACAAAGGTGCCAGATCCATTTGTCAGGATCCATAGGCTCCTTTGAAGGAAGCAACCAATATCTCTTTCCCTCAAAGCAAGAGGTCAGCGTCCATCTGCAGCTAAGACTCTCAGACGGGGGGAGGGGGAAGCCGTGCTATTGAATCTGGATCTCGGCACTGGAGTGCAAATGCCCTCTGGACATCTAATGCCTATCTCCAAATTTTCAGAATTTATTGACAAAGATGTTGGATGGATGGAACAGGTTAGAGCATCTTGCTAAATAAAATACAGAATACATTTATCATCCCCCTCAATCTACTAAAATCTTGTTGCTCCTTCAGGGAAGGAAATGAATCAGTTTGACGGGACTTGCTCTGTCTGTCAAGCAATCTAAGTCCCGAACACCGGTTCTACTGTGGATTATTCTAGAAATGATGGTTTACTGATATCTCCCCCTCCACCCCACCCACCCCCACCCCAGGTAATGTTGCAGATTTAGGACATTACAAACCTCTCCTTTGCTTTTAAAAATAGAGGCATGGCCTGGCGGTGGTGGCGCACGCCTTTAATCCCGGCACTTGGGAGGCAGAGGCAGGCAGATTTCTGAGTTCGAGGCCAGCCTGATCTACAAAGTGAGTTCCAGGACAGCCCCGGCTATACAGAGAAACTCTGTCTCAAAAAACAACAGCAACAACAACAACAAAAAAAAGAAGCCTGAAACCTGCTCTCTTTGTCTTTCCAAATTCCTTTAGAATGAAGTGATTTCCCCGCCCCCTGCCTTTAACAGATTCTCTCAAAATCAACATTGCCTTACAAAAACAACAACAAACAAACAAACAAACAACCCAAATAAACCAAAATCCTACTTTTAAAAGGTATGGGCACGGGCTTTTACCGCTGAGTTGATTCTGTAAAAATCTATGAAGAAGCAAATGGCCAAGGCACGGGACCTCTGCCTTGACAGGCCCATTTCCAGATATTGTCCCTGCACTTAGCATTTCTGAAGAGGTTTCGGAAATGAATGGGTTCAAGGCCAGAGACGGGTATAAAGAATTTTCAGATTGTGTCTCTTTTGTAAATGTCATGGTCAAAGCCATGATTTTCCAGAAACATTGCAAACCTACTAGGAAGCAAATGAGAAAAATATATGAACGACCTTCCTGCTTCTAGCTCTCCCTGTCAATTATAGCGGACCCTGGGGGCTACGAACTTCCTGAAATCTCTGGGCTTAATAAAAATTCACCATTTCCAGAATGCATACTGCATGGACACAACTTCGAAATCATAAAACCCCCAACTCTGAAGATTGCAATGGGAGCCCAAGGGTGATACCATCAAAATTAATTTTCTGGTGTCTTGGGTACTTCTGGTTATCTTTAGGATTTGAGGACTTTCACCTTAAGGAAGACAGATACTTGTTGAAGAGCTCTGGAACAAACCAAGCATATTAGTATATGCCTGTAATCTCCCTGCTGGAGAGCCTGGAACAAGATGACCAAGAGTTTGAGAGCAGTCTGGGCTTCATAGTAAGTCTCAAGCTAGGCTGGCTTATGTGGTGAACCTGTCTTTAAAAAAAGAAGGAAGTCGAGAGTGGTGGTACACACCTATAATCCCAACACTCAGGAGGCAGAGGCAAGTGGATCTCTGAGTTTAAGACCAGCTTGCTCTAAAGAGTGTGTTCTAGGACAGCCAGGGCTACACAGAGAGACTCAGTTTCAAAGAATATATATATACATATTATGTGTGTGTGTGTGTGTATTCTGTATATATATACACACACACATATGTATATACCTGTAAAGTGTGTGTGCTTGGTTGCATGTATTTGTAACCCCAGTACACTTGTGTACAGTTAGGTACATCCCTGGGTATTCCTACCTAGCCTTGCCTTCTTGGCAAGCTCTAGGACAGTGAAAGACTCTTCTCATGCTCTGTCTTTAAATGTCCGATCTCCCTGCTTTCCACCTCCCTAGTGCCGGGATTTCAGTTGTGTTACCATGCTTGGTTTACACAGTGCCAGGGCTTTGTGGATGCTAGGCAAACGTTCTACCAACTGAGCTACACAGCCAGCCCCTCTACTATCTGTCTTTACTATTTCTGCATTCTAATATCTTTTACTTAGGGTTACTATTGCTATGCTGAAACCTCTGACCGTAAGATGTGGGGAGGAAAGGGTTGATTTCACTCACATTTCCATTTGACATCACTGAAAGTAGTTAGGGCAGGACCTCAAACAGGACAGGAGCCTGAAGGCAGCAGCAGAGGTCATGGAGAAGTGCTGCTTACTGGCTGGCTTCTCACAGTTTATTCTGCTTGCTTTCCACCAAGGACCAGGAGCCCAAGGTGGTAGCACCCACATAACGCTGGGCCCTCCCTCTTCAATCAGTAATTAAGAAAATGCTCTACAGGCTCGCCTCTAGCCTGATCTCTGTCTGAAGGCATTTTTTTTCCCCACAGAGGTACCCTCCTGTCAGATGACTATGGCTTGTGTGAAGTTGACAGAAAACTAGGCAGCACAGAATACTATGCTCTCTTACTAAACCAGAGACCTAGGGTGTTACTCAGTGGTAGAGCACTGGCCTTGCAAGCACTAAGCCCCGAGTTTGACCCTCAACAGCACAAATAACAGAAGCTTTGATACTCCCACCTATTCGTGAAGCAACTCTCAAAGAACTTTTTTTTTAATTATGTTTAATTTTTGGTGCTGTCAGATTCTTGTACATGCTGAGTTATACACTCTCTGGTTGAGCTACGTCTCCAGCCTAATGATTCATTTAAGCCTGTTCTCCAGCCATCTTGAACCCCTCCAGTGCGGTTGACGGCTCTGACCATTCAAGAAGGATGGTTGCTATTTTGAGCCTAAATTGATTCTCTTGGTCATCTTGTGAGGCCATTCAGAACAAGTTTAATTTCCTGACTCGGGTGATTCTTTTTCTCTCTTGCCTTCCTTTCTCTGATATTTTGGAGTGACTGTCACTTCCTTCAACTGTTGGTCATATGATTAGATTCTGGGATCCTCTGCAGTCTTGTCTCCTCTTTGAGTCTCAGAAAGTTGACTCAAGGGCTGGAGAGATTGCTCAGTGGTTAAGAGCTCTGACTGCTCTTCCAGAGGTCCTGAGTTCAATTCCCAGCAACCACATGGTGGCTCACAACCATCTGTAATGGGATCTGATGCCCTTTTCTGGTGTGACAGTGACAGTATACTCATAAATAACTAAATAAAATAGAATGATTTAAAGAAAGTTGATTCAAGATCTAATATAAACCCTGAGCGGGTATGGTGGTGCAGACCTTTAAATCCCAGCACTTGGGAGGCAGAGGAAGGGGGATCTCTTGAGTTAGAGGCCAGCCTGGTCTAAATAGCAAGTTCTGGGACAGCCAGGGCTACACAGAGAAACCCTGTCTCAAACAAACAAACAAACAAACACAAAAACAAAAAAAAAAAGATTAACTATAAACCTTAAGGTTTCCATGACTACCTTGGGAGAGTAGGATTCTCACATCTCCTGTTCTCCCCTCTGTATATCCTGCTCAATGCAACTGTACCATCCCTTTGTATTCATTCACCAGAGGCGGGATGTGAGGTGTGAGCCAGGGAGCTCCGCCCACACAGTGACATTTGTAGCAGCCTCTGCTGAGATATGTAAATACAATCACAGTCTTGGGCCTTCATACTTGCTGAGTAGGAAACTCTAGAGAAGTACTGTAAATCTACATATTAAGAAAACATGACAGTGGCTTCTTTATTTCCTATCTACTCATTTATTTAGAGGCTGGGTCTCACAATGTAACACCAGCTATCCTGGAACTCACTGTGTAGACCAGGCTGGCCCTTTACAGAAGATCCTCTGGCTTGTTCCTCCTGAGTGCTGAGATTTAAGGTGTGTGTCACCATGCCTGGCTTGACTCCTTTCTTTTCATGGTTCCTCATGTATTATATATGTTTGTGTGTGTATGTGTGCGTGTGTGCTCATACATATATGTATATGTATGTATACAGGAGGCAGGAGGTCAATGTGAGGTATCCTTTTACAATTATTCTTTACCTTATTTTTTGAGACCAGGTCTCTCACTGAAGGTGGAATGCAGCACTTCCAATAGTTTACACTAGCCAGCAACCTCCAGAGATCCCCTTCTGGCTGCCTTCCCGATGCTGTGGTCACAGGTTTGTGACACTGAGCCTGGCTTTTTATATGCGTGCTGGGGATCCAAACTCAGGTCCTCATGTTTGTATGACTAGCACTTTGTCAACCGAGCCACCTCCCCAGCATCCCTGATTGGTTCTTAAGTCCACCAAGAGTTTGAAAATAGAAACAGTTCAAGACTTTGCCCATGCTTGTTGCCAACTTTCCCCAACTCGTTGCCTATGTTTTATCGAAGTGAATTTTTAGTTAGTGGCTATTTAATTCTTTTGTTGTGCTACAGGTACCACCCAGGGCCTTACACCCACAGGCAAGCACTCCACCATTAGCAGAGCCAGACCTTCCATGAATGAACCAGTAAATTCGAGACCATGCTACATTTGACCTGGTAGGATTTTGTATACTGCTCTGTCTTATCAATCAAAAAGATATCTTAATTCTGGAGCAAGATTTCATGACTACTACACAGGGATCAAGAAGAAAATGAAACAAAACTTTTTTTTTTTTTTTTGATTTTTCAAGACAGGATTTCTCTGTACAGCCCTGGCTGTCCTGGAACTCACTCTGTAGACCAGGCTGGCTAGAACTCAGAAATCTGGCTATCTCTGCCTCCCAAGTGCTGGGACCAAAGGTGTGAGCCACCACTGCCCGGCTGAAACAAAACCTTAATGACGCAATAGTACCAGTCTCTTCTATGTTGATACAATGATAAGAAATGGTGACACACAACCCCACAATTAGTCTTTTCCCCCTCTGATAAAGGATACATCAGCATGCACAGGATTAACTGATCCTTTGTCTTCTGCTTCCCCTATCTCCTGGGTTGAACTATTGTTCAAAAAATCCATTTGTACATGCATTCCAGAGCTTGGGCTCAGGCAATGGGTTGTGACTGTGAGCCTCTGTGGGCACACAGGTGGTAGGAGCATTGTCTTGTCGTTATCCACCTATTGACACTCTAGCTATCAAAGTCCCCAGGCATCCTTAAATGCTTCACAGTAACTAACATAGCAATTTTCCTTTAAAAGGTTGAAATAGCATCAGATGAATAATTATATTTTTTATTCCTCCTAACTTTCTCTTTCTTTCTTCCTTCCTCTCTCTCTCTTTCTTTCTTTCTTTCTTTCTTTCTTTCTTTCTTTCTTTCTTTCTTCCCTTTTCCATATTAGAGGTGAACAGATTCTGCTGTGGGCCAAGTAATTAAAAAAATATATATTTATTATATGCTGGGCATAGTGGTGCATGCCTTTAATCCCAGCACTTGGGAGGCAGAGGAAGGAGAATCTCAGTAATTCCAAGAATCCTGTGTTTTTAGGAGGACAGATCAAAAAATTCTCTGGGACTTCTCTTAGTCACCATTCATATAAATGAACTCAGTAAATTAAAGGTAATCCTTGACTCGAGGAATGAAGAGAACCTTAGGAAGGCATAGTAGGATTCATAGAGTTTGCCTGCCAGCCAGCCTCACTGAAAAACAGTAAGTTTTGGGTTTATTGAGAGACTCTGTCTTAAGAAAATATGGCCCAGAATGATAGACGAGGGCACCTAACACCCCCCCCACCACCACCACCATCTTATGTCTATCCCTTCATGGGTATACACACACACACACGATAAAAATTTTAAATAAAATCATCATGTTTATGGTTATTTGTTTCTTTGATCATTGTACTTATGAAGCAAAAGGTGCCCTGGGCTTGGGGAATCTTTTTAAGTGTATGCACACATACACAGGAACACACACACAACTCATCTGAACACACAGATGTGTCCTTTGTAGTGTCTGGTACAGTGCTATCATAAATTCAATAAATGTGTATAGAAAAACTGAATTCAGGGAAGATGAGCGAGAGGAAGGGTACAAAGGAGGCTCAAGCTCCCCCCCCCCAGGTTGACAGCAGTGTCAAGCGCTTTATGAAGGACGTTAGTAGCAGGCTTCTGTTGGCACAGGCCTGCCATATCAGGACTCATGAGGGAGGACCACAAGCTGGATGCCAGCCTGGACCACTAAAATTCTGCTTCAAGAAAGATACTGGCCAGTTCTCCTGGAGAACCCACCTTATGGAGACATACAAAGGAGCTGGCAAAGGCCTCCAGAGGCACAGGACTGGCTCTTGACACTCCTGTTGGTGGAACCCCAGGGAATCCCTCGTTCTTGGATCAGTAAGTGATGTACCTTTCTGGAAGGCCAACACTCAGTGCCACATGGGCCACAGTTTTGCAGGGCCAGCCAACCCCAGCCTGAAGGAGGCTGTGCCAGAACACTCCCAGGATCCTAGGCACTGGGCCTTGTTGAGTGCCATCATTCTAACTAGTCACGTTGGAGACCCTGCACCATGCTCTCACAGCTTCTGTTGATTATTCATGATAATCCAGAATAATCAGCCTTAGTTTTGGTGACTTGCTTCCATTTATTCACTGATCCTCATTGCTCAGAGGAGCTTGCAAATTCATGGCCTCATCCCAAGACGATGGCGAGCAGCTTTGGAAAACATTGCTTCATTTTCAAAACACTGTCCAATGGCCATAGAGATAGATGGCTGTAGCCAAAAATGCTATGAACACCCGAGAGGACTTCTCAAGATGCCAGATCACGACACTGACGGTGCAGCTCTGTTCTACTTTCCTCTCATCACAGCAAACCAATCCATCCAGTCTTTAAGACATTCAGCACGCGTCCTTCACCCTTAACCATTCACAGGATGATTCTGTCCCGATGGAAGCTATTCAAACAGAGGATGTTGAGGCTTATCGGTGACCATGAGTGTGCCGTAGACTGAGATCAGAGTCAAGAAATACTTGAAGAATGTGTCTTTTATAAGACAGGTTTTCACGTAATCCAGACTTGTCTTAAACTCTCTATGCAGCTAAGCATGATTTTGATTTTTTCCATTCCTGCTTTTACTTCCTGGGTATAAGGATTACGATTACAGTCATGGGGCACCATGTCTGGTATAGGTGGTGGTGGTAATTTGAACCCAGACTTTCTGGCATGATAGGTAGGTACCACATCTCATTCATATATGTGTGTGTGTGTGTGTGTGTGTGTGTGTATTCCTCAACCCCAGAAAGTATTATATAGATAGATAAGTCTGAATTAAGGAAACTAATGTCCAAATGAGAAAGGGAAGGCACTTAGCAGTGTGTCTGAGGACAGAGACTAGGGGAATGATACAACCTAGCTACAACCCAGTGTTTAGATCCATTTCTGTGATACTGTGTATTGATTGAAAAAGCATCACACACACACACACACACACACACACACACACACACGATGAAGTTTTGTATCACATAGCATAGCCCCAGCTGTCTGAAGTAACCATCAGTCCTACTAAAACAATAGTGCCTTTAAATTTAGAGCAGGCGAGTCTGGGCCAGACTCATCCCAGCCCCCAGTACGACCGTCCCCCTCCCCCCAGAAAACAGAGTATTGTTTCCATCCAGTCTTGTGCTGAAAGGAAGCCTCTCATCTGGCAATGACCTTGTGAGACAACTTTGGGGAGAGCAAAGAGCAGAGAAGAGAAAGACCCTGTTCTCAATGAAAACAGGAAAAGTAAAGAGAAAAAAACAAGCTGTCTCTCCACAAGGTTTTTCTGGGCTGACCGTGAACGGTTCCGGTACATTCCATCAAATGGAATGCCTTCATAGAGTCAAGCCAAGCGCGAACACTGTGTCTGGGACTCCCACTCCAGGGACACACACATGGGCTAACAGCGCGCACACGCTTCTGCGCTCGCACACCCTGGGAGAGCACTTATATAGCCTCCATAAGGCTAAGTAATAAACACTTTGTCTTCACCCTGCTATTTATGGGTTGCTTGGGGCATCCTGTTCTCTCCACTGCCTTTACCTGAACAGACGGCTCCTGCAGACTGGGAGTTTAATGGGGACAACAGTAAATCTGTGAGGCTTTGTGTACCCTCCCGTTCCTGCTTCCCTGACCACCCCGCTCTTTGCAGAGAAAGGCTGATCCACAACCATCCACTTAGTCTCAGGCTCCCTTCCTGCAGGTTAAAGCCCTTTTCCTTTGTCCCTGGGCCCTTGTCTTCTTCCTTCCTTTCAGACATCTCTCTAGGACATCTCTCTAAGATATCCCTTTCTATTTTGCCTCTCCCAGGCATCTCCTTTTCGGAGGCAGCGATGAAACAAACAACTCTGCCGGCAACAAGACCAGCTCAGAGAGCTCCCAGCTGGCGGCTCTCACCCCAAAGGCTCTTGGGAAATGGCATGCAGGCGCACACACAAAATCAAGGAGATGATCCGGCCTACCTGGCACTCACTTTCAAGTTCACTCAAAGGCCTTGTGCTTCCCTTTGCCCACAGTGACTGAGTTACCAGGAGGGACAGATGTTCGTTTGGAAGCCAGATGTGTCCCCCAGACAACGGATGTCAGACAGTTGGAGAAGAAGATGCTCAATGGATGCGGAACCACAGCTGATCGATCACCTTGGCCAGTTTGGGGAGGTGGGAGCTTTGCGCTCAGCTTCCTCTGGGGATTCTCAGGGCTTTCCAGGTTGACAGGTCCCCTGAGGAGATGGAGTCACAGTCGCACCCTGACACCCCGCAGGCCATCGCACCAGCATGGAGCCCCGACATCTCTCAGCCGCACCGTCATCTTGGGACAAGTGGTTGGCTGTCTCTTGAAAACAGACCAGACAGAAAAGGGTACGTTAACTTAGCCTCTCCCCACCGAACACAGTTCGCCATTGCAGTTCCGGTTATCTCACTGTAATGCCCTCCTGGCGGCGTTCCCAGGAAAATTCTAACTAATCATAAAAATAGAAAGAAAAACGCAACCTAAATTCCATTCCTCGTCTTAAATGAGTGATGTGTTCACTTTTATTTATTTTTCTGGAAGCGAGGCGGGAAAAGAAAATGAATTTCAGGGCTTAGAAAAACAAGCTACTAACAGGACTAAGTATAGCTGAGCAGTGGTGCAGACAGCTCTGGGCTGGCAGACGGAGCGGGCATAGCCTAGGTGCATCCTGGCTGCAAATTTAAGAGTATAATCCTGGAACACCTGGCGGCGCATTGCCAACACAGGGTAGAAGATGGATAGAGATGTGGAGCTGAATGCAGACACACATGTGCACCTGAGGACACACAAACACAGGTACATATCACACATGTTAAATACTCTTATTGCACTAGTGGGTAAGTGCCTGTCCAATCCTCCTGATGACCTCTGACCTTCTCCCTGGACTAGTCTTTCTGGATGCATGGAATGATTTCTATGTCAACTTTTTTTTTAATATATATTTTATTTATTTACATTTCCGATGTTAATCCCCTTTCCCTACCCCACCCTACCCCCAAACCCCTATCCCTTCCCCTCCACCTTTTTTCCTTTTATACCATTCTAATTACATACAAAGTATTAAGGTCAGTTCTAGGTTGAGGAACTAGTAATACAATAGATGCAAATAGTCAAGGAACAAGCAAGACAATAAACATAGATAGTCAAAGAACAAGCAAGGCAATAAACAAAGTCACTCTCATGAGTGATCAATGCTTCTAAGGGCTTATCAGGATGACCAAAATATCTGAGCCTACTTTCCTGTCCTAGCCCAAAGTCATTTTCACGCCTGAAGCCTACTTCTTTGCTCTAGCCTAAGATTTAGATTCCTGCCTGAAATTACTCTATGTCAACTTCTTGAGACCCTTTTAGAGATCAAACAAGGGGTATCTCAGTTGGTAGAGCTTCTGCCTAGCACACACACAGCCCCAGGTTCAACCCCAAATATAGCATAAACAGGTGTAAGGGCATGTGTCCGTAACCCCAGCACTCAGCGGGTAGAGAAAGATGGATTGGAAGTTCTAGGTCACCTTTGGCTACATAGCAATAGTAAGTTTGGTGCTAGCTTGGAATACATAAGATTCCATCTCAGAAAAGACAGAACAAATAGAAGCTTGCTCTAAGAACTCATAACCCAACTCCAGGCCAAGGGTGGACATTCTAAACTGGTCCTTCATCAGAGCCGAGTGACTGTAATTGATGCAAAATTGCATCGTTGGTTACCTTGGTTACCTTGCTCATTCTGACACCTCGTTTGTATCATACTAACTGTTCAACAAAATATCTGCTGAGAAGGAGGTTGATGGTCTGCCCACCATCATAGTACATGACGTGATTGATGTCAGCAGGACCCAGGCTTACCAGCAGCCAAGAGCTGTGCTGTGAGGTCACAGCTGGGGGCGACAAGGCTGAGGAGCTCCTCCCTGACAATGTTTTCTCCTTCTCTATAAGAAGTATTTGCTGCCGGGCAGTGGTGTCGCACGCCTTTAATCCCAGCGCTTGGGAGGCAGAGGCAGGTGAATTTCTGAGTTCGAGGCCAGCCTGGTCTACAGAGTGAGTTCCAGGACAGCCAGAGCTACACAGAGAGACCCTGTCTCGAAAAAAACCAAAAAAAAAAAAAAAAAAAAAAGAAAAAGAAAAAAGAAAAAAGAAAAGAAAGAAAGAAAAAAAAAGAAGTATTTGCAAGATACACCACAGGAAGGTTCAAAAATCCCCAAACCCGGCTTCCGATGCCGCCTCTGCTAATGTTCACGGATGAAAAAGAAAGTCAAAGACACTCCCACACGCTGCCTCCCTCTCTCAGAACCATTAGCATCCCCCCCCCATCATAGCTCCAGCCCTGGAAATGGGCACTGCTACTTGATAGCCAAGTTCTAGCTGGGCTAATTAAGCATACTGAGCTAATAACCTTCCATTTTGGGACCAGTATTATTCATAATTTAATGTATTGTTGCTGAAACATCAACCTTTCGACAACTGGCACATTGCCCACGGCAGCCCGAGTGCTGACCATCTTTCAGTAAAATGAGTATTATTGTTAAAACAGGCATAAATCATTCATGGTTGCAGCTTTTGTGTTAGAACCCTACGTGAAAATAAGCAGTAAGCCGGGTAATTTATTTACCTTTTGGTGATTATTTTTTATGATTTTATGATCATATTCAATGATTCATAAATATTGGCCAGGTGCCATTTCATAATCATTTTATATTTTTAACGATTGGCGAAAGCGGTTCTGTTTTTCATCTTTAAAATTTTCAGGATTGATATTCCTCAGCAACTTAATCCAGACACCAAGGCAATTTTATTGGACCGAAGGGGGTGGGGAATAACAAAGTGTCCAGGCCCCTTCATTTGAACAAACCCCTTTCAACAGAGCCATTTGGAGTGTCCAACTTGTTATATAACACTGCACTCGGGGCGACAAAGTTTCTTTGAAGTTTAACACACAGAGGGGGCCTCGAAATTGGAATAAGAGCCCAGGAAAAACAGTTAACAAGCTCCTGGTTGGGACGATGACGGGAAGGGGCTGTAGCGCAGGAGGAGGCCTGGAGATGTTGGCCCTTAGCCAAGAAGGTTGGATTGACTCTAGCCCTACTCCCAGCACCTGGTTGGGGAATGTGATTACAGTCCCCTGCGGATCTGGAAACTTCTTTATTGCCCTCCTGCCTGCCTGCTTCTGCTGCCTGTGTCAGCTTTGGGCTCCCCAAAACGGTTCCAGAAAAGTAGACTTCACCCCCGGCCCCCCATGACAGCAAGCAGGAACTGGGTGCTGAGGATTGGATGGGTCTCGGAAGACCCTCATCTTTTGACAGTCTTCCACTATCCTTTTCCTTTCCTTTCCTAAAACAATGAACACAGAGCTTCTGGTAAGCAGTAAGGAGCAGAAGCCAGAGACAGGATGGTGGGAGGAGTCAGGCTGGAAAAGGTAGAAAATGTGACATCGCATTAAAATGCTTCCTAAAGGCAGGAGCAAGGTCTGCAATTGAACTTGCCTTTAGAAGCTCATCCCCTGTCAGCTGTGTTGGCCCAGAGGGGTGTCAGCCAAACAAAGCTGGCACCTTTGCCCCAAACATTGATGATGAGATCTCAAAACACAGCCATGAGTCTGTGTTATCAACAGACTGCCACATCTATAGAGGAACTCAAGCAGGTAGAGAGGAACAGGTTATCATGCCTTTTGGAGTGCTTGGGACCCAGAAGCCCCAGGGACTGCTGGGGTTTTTGTTTGTTTTTCTTTTTCTACCTTCTCTCACCCCACTTCCAGCTTTCACAATCCTTTTCAACGGCATTCTGGTTTTAAGCTTTTCCTGGCCAACTTTGAGGGATTGGCCCTCTCCTCTTTTGTTTGAGGCAGGAGCTCTCTTGGTTCTGCTTCTAGGACACATACTTCAGACTAGCTGGCCTGCAAGCTTCTGACTGGTTCTCCTGTCTCTGCAGAATCCCAGCTTGTCAGAGGATTGCTGGGATTACAGATGCGCACGGCTGCAGCTGGGGTTTTACCTGGGCTCCAGGGATGAAACTGGTCACCAGGCTTGTCCTAACACTTTACCTGCTAAGCCATCTCTTTGGCCTCTCATATTAGTGACTTTTAAGTGTGGACTTCCAGGTCATTAATCACATCCATGACGCTAGGCAACTGTTACTATATTCTATTTCTAAAGTTTTTTCATCACCATAAACAGAAACTCTGTCTTCATTAAGCAATCCATCCCTCCTGCCTCCTCTTCTACCTCAGCCCCTGTCCCTGGAAACCTCTAATCCACTTTCTCTCTACAGATTTGTTCTTCTTGACAGCTCCTCTAAACGATATTGTACAATATTTTTCCTATTGCGCCTGGCATGTTTTGCTGAGTTTAATGTTTTCAAGGGTTTATCCTTGTTAGAGCATGTAAGGGAACTAATTCTTTTTTATGCTAATTAATGTCCCAGTGTATGTATGTATATGTGTATACACACACACACACTTTGATTTTGTTTATCCATTCATTAATTGTGGGCACTTGGGCTGTTTCTATGATTTAGCTATTGCAATATTGCAGCTATGAACATAAATGTACAAGTATCTCAAATCTATCTATCTATCTGTCTGTCTGTCTGTCTGTCTGTCTGTCTGTCTGTCTGTCTGTGTCTGTGGTATGCATGTGTGTATATGTGTTCACATGCATGGGTATATGAATGGGGAGTGAATGTAGACACATGTGCATGTGTGTGGAGCCTGCATCTGATGTTGGGTGTCTTCCTTGATGGCTCTTCACCGTATATACTGAGGCAGGGTCTCCTGCTGAGCCTGAAGCTCTGAGGATCCCCTCCCTGTCTCTAGCGCCTACATAATGAAATTACAGTCAGGCTCCCATGGCCTCCTGGCTTTTACTTGAGTTCTAGATATCTTAAACTCCAGTCCTACTGAGCCATAGAGATGGAGATGGAGATAGAGAGGTAGGTGAGTAGGTAGATAGAAAGATAGATAGATAGATAGATAGATAGATAGATAGATAGATAGATAGAAGGCAGGCAGGCAGGCAGAACATAGCCTCATTATGTAGCCCTGGTTGTCCTGGAGCTCTCTATGTAGACCAGGCTGGCCTCAAACTCACAGAGATCCTTCAGCCTCTGCCCCCTGAGTACTAAGATTGAAGGCATTCACTGTAACACTTCATCTCTTACTACATTTTGACCCTTACTTTTTTTTTTTTTTCTTTACAAGGCCACTCACTGTACACTCTATACTCTGAGCTACCTTGATCTTGGATGTTTTGCTGGCTTGCTTAGCAGGTCTGACCTGGACATGAGTTGCAAAGCCATGTTTGCCTGGGAATCCTTCTCCAGCCCTTCTGTTGTAGAATGGCTTTGGGGTGGGGCTTGGGGGCTGTTCCAGCCACCCCTGAGCATTGCTAAGGCCAGTACCGGTTGTGAATTCTGCATCAGTAACTTGCTCTTTCAACATGAGGCTTGATCAAACAGGCTGTTTCTCAGGTAAAAGCCAAGGAGCAAATTAAGAGACAGCATAACCTGGGATGAGTGAAATTCCCTTTCAAATCATGTCAGCTAGAGCAGATGTTGTCACGAAATTTGATGTTATGGATTTATTTCCTCATACAAAGTCTGAAAGGGAAAATAGCGTAAGAGATGAAATACGAATTGGACATGTCTATAGAGTGTGAATTGGATTCAAGACAAAATATTGTGAATGGTTAATAGGGTCAGTCTAAGTATACTTGTTGAAATAATCTCTTGGATATGCAAATGCTCCAAGAACCACACTGTCAAATATCTATTGTGCCCTCTTATCTGTATGTTCACAGAGCTCCTACGTGTAATAACAAACGAAAACTGTAGCTCGGAAAAATAATGTCACCCTAAAATAATACTTCTCTTTGAATAGTAATCTTTTTGTTGTCAGAGGTTTTTTTTTTTTTTTTAATTTTATTTCATGTTTGACGCACACTAGCCTGCCGAGTTCTTAACACAGCAGTCTGAAGATATCTGAGAGGGGATCATAGATACGGATGGAGGTAGGAAGGGACAAAGGCAGGTTACAACCCAGGATGTGCAACTCGTCCTGGGTTATACAGTCTGCCATTAGCCCCTGGGAGGCCTGGGTATGTTCCCCCTGAGGAACTCTTTCTGACTGAAGGCCTCCCTTAGTAGAATTCCCTTCCTTGGAGAGATACTATCCTAAAGACTTGAGAAGCGTGATACGTTCACCACCTCACCACACCGATCAGCCCATTAAACACGGGGAGGGACCAAGGAGACTTCAGATGCTTTCGTGGAAGCCAAAGGATTCACTGATGACAATTTCCAGGGTGCCAGGACCTGACTGATCACTAAAGCCATATAGCCGGATTGGGTTGGTTTTCCTTCCCTAGCTCTCCCTCATTTCTGAGACCTGGGCTACTGAGAAGGGAAGGGAAGGGATGGATGAAGCAGAGACAGGGGGACAGTAGATAGATGACCCCCAACATACCACTCACATTCTAGAACAGTCTATAACCCTAAAATGTAGCTACTAAAATGGATTCCTAATGAATGAATCAGTATCAGAATTGACATAAACTGACTGATGGGTGTGATTCCCCCTGCCCTCACACTGTAGTCTAGATTAACTGCGTGGGAAAGTGGCAGAATTTGCTCAAAAAAGCAGCAGCAAATGGGAGCGTGCGAAACAATCCTTTTACCTCACACAATTAAGATCACCCCTCAATTTTCCCAATTACAGATTGGGATTAACGCCTAGAATCCTCTATAACTAGGACTCTGAAGGTAAGACATCTGGAAACAGCTGGTGCCCGGCACCTGCCCTTTGCTCTGTATGATGTCATTCCTTGGTCCTTGTGACATTTCTCACTTCCACGTATTTTCTCTGCCCAACGCAACCCATCGATCCTGAATCTATTCCCCAGCTATGAGATTCCTTGCTACTTGTGGCTTCTCTTGGCTACATAGTTCTGCTCTATCTTCCTTCCACCTTTTCTTCCTCCATCCTTCCCCTTCCCTTCCTCTACTCTCTAAGCCTCCAGCCCCATCTTTCCCTTCCACTGCCCAGTCATAGACTCCAGCCTTTATTTGACCAGTTAGAATGGGGAGAGGGTCCACTCTGGAGGAAGCAGAATTAACATCAGAATACAAACAGCACCAGGGCAACCCCGGACATGTGACTCTGATAAGCAACATCCTATAAGGCTTTTCTTCTCTGTAGGTACATGGAGCAAAGAATGGTAAGAGTTAGAAGGTGGCAATTCTCTACACCATATGTTGACAGGAGAAAGAATCCAGGAAAAGTGGATTAATACGTCAGGAGCCTAGAATATAGGGTTGGTAGGTGGGCATTTTGTAATGTTCTAACAAAACTCTAACAGCCTTTCCTAAGGGTTATTTTAAAGTCACCAGAACTGCGTATATTGGAAAGTAATACGTTTGCTAATGGCCTACAACTTTTATTTCTACACTCTGACTTTGTGTGTAGGTATGGGTGCATATTAACATGGGTATGGGTATGTGTATGCAATATGTGTGTGTGCACATGGGTGCATATTCATGGTGTGTATATGTGTGTATATATATGTATATGAATATGTGAGTGTACGGGTGCATATTCGTGTGTGTGTGTATGAGTGTGTGTGTGTGTGTGAATGTATGAATGTGTGAATGTGTGTATCGGTACATGTATGCACATCTCACATATAAAGATCAACAACAACCTGGACTGTTTGTCCTCAGACTACCTTCCCCCTTTTGTTCAAGACGGTATCTCTCCTTGGCCTGGAATTTCAACAAGTAGACCAGGCTAGGTGGTCAAAAAGTACTAGGAATTCCCCAGTCTGTCTCTCATCTCATCAGCCCTAAGATATCAAGCACACATCGCCACACAGGGGTTTGAGTTTGGGGACCTGAACTCAGGTTGTCAGACTTCCTGCAGTTCATTTACCTGCTGAGCCATCTTACCAGCCAACTCTGTGTCATGTTTAGGTCACACTTAGAGACTAGTTTTTTGGTTTTGTTTGTTGGTGACATGCTGGGCAAATCTTTCTTTGTTATGAGGTCTCCCATACACACTGTAGTGACAGCTGTGGCCATTATCCACTAGGTAGCAGTGGCATCTAGAACACCTGCACCAATTTTGACAACAGCATAGTCTTTAGACGTCACCAAATAGTCTCAGGGAGCTAAAAATCTCCCCTAATTGGGAACCACTCTTGTAAGAAAACTCTACCTCTGAGCCATGTTGATAACCAAAATTTCTTCCACTTTCAGTTTCAGAGTTTCTTCATTGTTGTTGGTGACCCTGCTGCTCTGTGTCCTCCAGTCCAGGTTTTAATACCCGAATCTCAAGGGTCTCTCTGTGTAACAGCCCTGGCTGTCCTGGAACTCACTCTGTAGACCAGGCTGGCCTCAAACTCACAACCTCTGCTTTCTGAGTGCTGGGATTAAAGGTGTGCACCACCACCAGACTCAAATAACTTCTGCTTTTGTTAGCGGGCCTTGTCCAACATTGGTGGGGGGGGGAAAGGTCTATCAGCTTGAGTAGGTGAATTTCTTGACCACAGGCCTAGTGACAGATGAGTAGTGATGTTCGTATAGATTGTCTACCTTTCAAACTCAAGCACAGTTATCAATTCTCTCTTTGGTACTTATGCCTTTTAATTTATCTGCTTTTGCCGAGACTTAAGTCCACAAAACAGGACAATGCAAATCTGCCTTGGGCTAGCCTTAGGTAACAGCCCTAGCTCTATCACTTACTTATTGGAAGACTGGTGATCTTTTTAAACCTTACTATCATCTTTGTACACAGCAGCATAAAAAAAAAAACAAAAAAAAAACAACCAACCCTCCCTCATAGACTGCTCTCTAGGTCAAGGGAAAAATAACCCATAAGTACTTAAATACTTATAAAGTGCTTGAGGTGGTTCATAGCACATGGTAGATGCTCCAGACATAGTAGCCCCTGGGTCTTGGTGTTCCTCCATCTATATCCTTGTAGAGGTCTTCACTGGATCCCTGTTCTCTTGGATGGAGCTTTATAATCTTAGAATAAGAATGTCCCAGGTCCCCTGCTGTATCCTCTATTGCTGTTTACAGCGTTCCAAACTTGACTTGCCTCTTCTCTCCAACAAGACCTGTGACCTCAGACTCTAGGCTGTCCTAGCCCTTCCTTCCCTGCAGTGTCCCCTCCCCTTGGCAGCCCACACAACTGGACTTGTTGAGAATTAATTGCCTCCCCATTCATGATTCCATAGTGCTTTGAACCTCCCTCTGTACTGTACTTTTCGTATTGTATTACAGTTCGCTTGTTTTTGTATCTGAGCTTCTCTGTGAGTCCGTGAACTCTGCTCAGGGCGGAGACTAGGTCTCTTGCTTTTATTTCTGTTCGATCGCAAGGTCTAGAAAATTCTAAGAGTTCAATGAATGTTTTCAGGATTTTGTAAAGTAGTAGTCACCTTTTATGTGTGCCCCTCTCCACAAAGCCTTTTACACAGATAGTCTTTTTTGGAGCTTTGGCTCACACTAGGGTTATTCTGAAAGATACCAAGAGAATTTATGTAGAAGCCAAGGCCAGAAACTTAACCATTTGGTTCAGTTCTCAAGCAAACAGAAAGTTCCTGATTCCTCTTCTCAATCTCCTTGTCTCCTGGCTCCCTGTTTCTTGGGAACTATGGGTGTTGGATGTCATGGAAGAAGAAGAAATGGTTAGACCCACTAAGATAAAGTAACATTTTATATCAGGTTCTTAAGTGAACTCATCTTCACCTGGAGTGCTAAGAGGTCTTCAGAAGGGCAGATACTCAAAGGGAAAATGGGGAAGTGTGGTATGTTTAGTCTCTACACTGGAAATTGGATGCCACCTCTGGCTTCGAATATTTGGCCCCATTAGTCAGGAAAAGAGAATGCTATCCCCGACCCCATGCCCACCCCTGACACCTGCTCAGAGCTGTTTATAGGAATATTTGCCAGTGAAAGCAGGCTAGCTCATGGTTCATACATAGGCTCAGTGATCTGGTAGCATAGAGACAGGGGCTTGGGAGATAGGTTAGTGGTTAGGAGCACGTCCTGTTCTTAAGAGGTCCAGAGGTCAGTTCTCAGGACCCACTACAGTCTACAACTCCAGTTCCAGGGAGATTAGTACCTCCTTTTGACCTATACAGGCACTGCACATACATGTTGTTTTAGGGTTTCTGTTGCTGTGAAGAGACACTGTGACCACAGCAACTCTTACAAAGGAAACCTTTTAATTGGGACTGGCTTATAGTTTTAGAGGTTTAGTCTGTTATCAGCATGACAGCATGCAGACAGACATAGTGCTGGACAAGGAGCTAAGCGTTCTACATCTTGGTCCACAGGTAGCCGAAGGAACCTACTACACAAAGGCCTAGCTTGAGCTCAAAGGCTTCAGAAATCTCAAAGCCACCTCCACAGCAACATACCTCCTCCAACAAGGCCACATCTCCTCCAACAAGGCCACACCTCTTCCTAATAATGCTACTCCCTGTGGACCAGACATTTAAACACGTGAGTCTATGAAAGTCATTACTATTCAAACCACCCCACATGTATACAAGAAAAACATATCGCTATCATTTCTATCTCTATATCTAAATTACATATATATGAATATAT
The DNA here is from genome assembly GCF_004785775.1 of Grammomys surdaster. Lineage (NCBI taxonomy): Eukaryota > Metazoa > Chordata > Mammalia > Rodentia > Muridae > Grammomys > Grammomys surdaster. The sequence continues at coordinate 7,027,208 of NW_021604632.1, forward strand.
ATATATGAATCTAAAACATTAAAAATAAGTAAAAGCATGGAGACTGAAAGGACCTCTAGAGAAAAATGTGTGGGCTCTGTTGCCTTTAGGTTTAGACTCTGCATTCTCCTCGTGAACTAACATAGAACTCAGCTGTCACTTGCTTCCGGGAGCCTTCCTTGGCCACCGCGTCCTCCTCATGTCTGTCCTTCCACACAGCCTGTTGGAGTTTCAGTCTATTCCCTCATCATGTGCTTAAGCGACCAAGTGAAACTGTTTCCTTCATTTGACAGAGAACTCCCTGAAGGCAGGCACCTGCCAAAATGTCACTGGGCCACAGAATGAAGAGAACACTGGGCTACCTGTCTGTGCCTCCTCAACCGTTGGTTGTACTCTGTGACATGAACTCTAACTCCAATATATCCTGGGAGACTTTCTTTTTAGACAATGTCTTAGTTAGGGTTTTACTGCTGTGGACACCATGACCAAGGCAACTCTTATAAAAACAACATTTAATTGGGGCTGGCTTACAGGTTCCAAGCCTCAGTTCATCATCATCGAAGTGGGAGCATGGCGGCACCGAGGTAGGCATGGTGTAGGAGGAGCTGAGAGTTCTACGTCTTCATGTGAAGGATGCTAGGAGAAGACTGACTTCCAGGCAGCCAGGACAAGGGTATTAAAGCCCACACCCACAGTGACACACCTACTCCAACAAGGCCACACCTCCTAATAGTGCCACTCCCTGGGCTGAACATATATAAACCATCACAGAAAGTCTTTGTGATTTTTTTGTTAACTAAAAATACTACACACTGGGGCTGGAGATATGGCTCAGTGGTTAAGGACATTGGCTGCTCTTCCAGAGGACCCATGTCCTATTCCCAGCACCCACATGGCAGCTCACAACTGTCAGTAACTCCAGTTCTAGGAGATCCAATACCATCTCCTGGGCACCAGGCATGTAAGTTGTACACAAACATACACACTGTCAAAACACCCGTACATATAGACAACAGCAAAACAAACAAACCAAAACAAAACAAAACCCCCCAACCCCCCCCAAAAAAACCCCAAACAAAACAACGACATCAACAACAAATAGCACTTCACGTTTTCTAAGTCACGTTCTCACGGCTTACACCTATTAGACCCTTATGATCTTGATTTCCCTGGATCCAATCCTCTCAGGACTTCTTCATCCTTCCTCTTGCCCTTAAGCATACTGACTTACCATCTTCCCCCCAACCCCTGTGCTTTTTCTCCTCTTCTTGGGACACCAGGCTGAGTCATAACAGACAATCCCTTTTACCCCACCCTGAAGCCTCCCCAGGTCCCTTATCACCAAGCCTCAGCAAAAACCAGGCTCTCCTTTTGACGTTCCAATGGTTTCTGCCTTTTTTTCAGATATAGCATGATCTCAGTCGGGCTAAGGATCTTGTCTGACTCTTTTTCTTTCCTTTCCTTTCCTTTCCTTTCCTTTCCTTTCCTTTCCTTTCCTTTCCTTTCCTTTCCTTTCCTTTCCTTTCCTTTCCTTTCCTTTCCTTTCCTTTCCTTTCCTTTCCCTTTCTTTCTTTTTTTAACCAACTTGGTGCCAATGGTTACTGGACTAGTTAAGTTGTAAAATAAGGACCTGCAGAATTGAACATTTCTCTTAAAAAAAAAAAATCGAATGACACTGAAAGCTTTTACCATCTCTGAGAAGACTTCAGATGTGCCGTGGCGTTTGTAGGGCCGCAGGTTTTGGTCTCCAGGACTTTTGTTCCAGTAGGATGTGATACCAGGGTTAAGCAAGTTGGAAATGTACAAATTCTCCCTCTCTTCGGGCAAATGATCTTTAAAGGACATAAAAGGTTGAGCCGTGCGATGGCTGCCATGTCCCCATCCAATTTCACTCTCTTTATTGTACTCTTGGGTCTGGTTAAATCAGCTGACCCAGCTAAAGTGACATTTGCAGTTAAGATTTTGCAAAATGCAAAATCTTGCACAACAATAAGAAGAGTGTCTGTTGCAACTCTACAGCTTGGAAAATGTGGGGGCCAACTGGGCCTGGGTAATTCTGATGCTATTTCCAGGTCCTTGTCACTTGTCACAGAGTCCCCTAAAACATGAATCTACTGGTCGTTGACACTAATGTTGGTATGCTTCTGTAGGTTTGTTGTGTCTGCGTCCCAGGATATTGTCAAGTGACAATTATGTAACAATATTTGGTCTCTATGTGGGTGAGGAAAAAATGGCTCATGACACCCGTCTTCTTAGGCATTACTAGGTTTTGTTAATGATAGGCTTACCTTTCCAACTAACTCCTGGCAGGTTAATGAGTTACTGATAACAGTGTAAAAGTGGGTATTGAAATATTTCAAAAGATGATGCATTTCTTTTGTATTTATTTGTACCCAACTTTATGGACAAGGCGAAAGGCACTTCAGAGGTAGCCCATAGCAAAAAATGGACATTGAAGTGTAAAGCCTGGAACTCCAGGCAACAGATCCTGTCACAGATACACAATAGATGCTGACTTTACTAGAACAGCTTGGAATTTGCTATTGTCCTGCCTCGGCATCCTGAGTACTGGGATTATTAGGTATGTGTTGCTTTGCCTGGCTGGGACTCTGCCTCTTTATGTTTGAACCCCGTGCATGTGGCACAGGGCACACTTAAGCATGAGGATAATGAAGGAGAGGGAGGGAAAGAGAGGGATGAGGAGGTGTATATCAAGGAGAAACTGAAGCCTGGGTGTACACCCCCATCCTCCCTCTAGCTTCCCTCCTCAGACTACCCATGAGCATGTCTTTGAGGGCCTCCCTGGCTATCCTGGTCACACCAGTCCTGGAGAGCCTGGGTGCACTGGCTGCTGTCTTCTTTGCTGTGGTTAGAAGGGGGTTAAAGCTGAGGTTTCTAATCGCTCCCAGGAGGTCTTATTACCTGTTGATTAGGTCCTTTTGGGATCAGCATCAAACCCGACAACAATAACAAACACTCCCTTCATTGGAATTTAGTAATGACCCTGCCTGCCCTGCAGGCCTGGTGGCCATGGGGAGGGGACTGGCTATTATGGAGACTGGAAATGCAGGCCACAGAAGGGGATGGTTCCTTACAGCTGGTGTCGGCTCGGAGGTGCAGTTAACGAACTAGTTGGCAGGCACTGGTTTGGAGATATTTTTGGCTGCTCAGAAGCTTTTCCTGAACTTACAGCGCAAGGTACCTCAGGGAAGACCCTCCACAGCCCGCTGGGTAGCTCAAGAGATGGAGCTGGGTGGTCTTTCCACAGGCACTTAGGAGTTTCTGAAAATGGACTGCTAACTGTTTCATGTGTGTTTTTCCAGAAGGGTGTTTTTCCAGAAGGTTCTTTCTTTATATACAGATGTGAGTGGATGTGTGTGAAGGAATATGAGAGTGCACGTGTGAGTGTGTAAGTGTGTGTGTGAAAAGTGTATGTGTGAGAGAGAGAGTGGGTGTGGGTATGGTGTGTGTGTGTGAGTGTGTGGAAAAAGGTATGTGTGAGGTGTGTATGGGTGTGTAAGGGTGTGTGTGAGAGTGGTATGGGGGGATGTGAGTGTGTGTATGAGAAAAGTATGTGTGGGGTGTGTGTGTTGTGTGTGTGTGTGAGAGGGTGTGTGTGTGTGTGTATGTATGCATGTATGGTCGCTTAAATTTTCTACTGAAAAACACAGGCGGCCGGGCGGTGGTGGCGCACGCCTTTAATCCCAGCACTTGGGAGGCAGAGGCAGGTGGATTTCTGAGTTCGAGGCCAGCCTGGTCTACAGAGTGAGTTCCAGGACAGCCAGGGCTACACAGAGAAACCCTGTCTCGAAAAACCAAAAAAAAAAAAAAAACCCAACCAAACAAACAAACAAACAAAAAAACCACAGGCATATTTTTGATGCACCACGAGTTACAATGGGGCCTAAGAAATCTGTTGTAAGCTGAAAATATTGTAGGTCGACAGCAAATGTAATCTACAAACATCGTCTTCCCTCCCTCTCGGACTTTCTTTGCTTCCTGTCATCACATAGCCAGATCTGGGCTCACAGTCCTCTTGCCCACACTTCCCCTTCCCAAGGTCTAGAATTACAAATGTGTACTACTCTACTTAAACATCCTCAGAACACTCACACTAGCCCACTCTCAAGATCATCCAACACAGAGCCGATTTGGTAGTAAACTATTGCCTTTCTCATGCAAAGTACTGAGTATTGTACCGGAAGGGAGGACATGGTCGAGAGTGGTCATATGGGTACATGTTTGTGCCAATAAAAAAGAAGAAAATATTCCTCCAGTTGAATGGGACTGAAGTTGGAGAAATGGGTAAACATTTTGTTGGGTAAACTGCTCTTTTTCCTTCCCTGCCAATCTGTCTGCGGCATCTTTCCGTGGCATTAAGCATTTGCCTCAATCTGTCGGAGAGATTTAGAGTAATCCAGAATAAGAACAAAGCAAAATACATCGGACCATTGTCTTCTTGTAAAACATTCTGAACGCTGCCAATTTCTTGCTACTGCAAATAAAGCTGCAGAGTAACCTTGTGCGTTTTGTCTTTTCATGTACTTGTACAAGAATTTTTGTGGTTAAGTTATGTTTGAAAAAGTGATGCCTTTTCACATCCTGGAGTAGTCCCTGCATATGCCCTCTCCTTGGTCCCTGGAGAGTACAAATGTAAAGGGAATGTGTATGTGTGGCCCCGAATGACCATCCTTGGGATGGACAGGCCATCATCAGGACAGATTGTGCCACTGGCCAGCTCTGAGTTAGAGGGATCTGTTATTCTTTGAAGCTTTTAAGATTCAGGTTGAAAAAGTATGTGAGGCCGGGCGGTGGTGGCGCACGCCTTTAATCCCAGCACTCGGGAGGCAGAGGCAGGCGGATTTCTGAGTTCAAGGCCAGCCTGGTCTACAGAGTGAGTTCCAGGACAGCCAGGGCTACACAGAGAAACCCTGTCTCGAAAAAAAAAAAAAACCAAAAAAAAAAAAAAAAAAAAAGTATGTGAGTCTCACCCCCAACACTTCAATGCATACTTCCTAAGTTCAAGAATATTATGACACTTTAAATCAGGAAACCTAATGCCAATATATTTGCTATGAGCTCACTAAATTTGAATGTCATCAAGCACCCTTAAGTTGGGGCTGGGGATGGAACTCAGTTGGCAGAGTACTTGCTAGCATGCACAAAGACCTGGGTTCCACCCCAGGACTCACGTGTGGAAGGGAGACGATTGAGTCTGCAAGTTGTCCTCTGATTTCCACACAGGTGTGTGTGTATAAGAAATGAATTAAAATAATTTTTTCATTAAAAAGTTTTCTTTATGGCTCTTTCCCCGCCCCCAGCCTGATTAAGTTAAGATTGTATCTTTCATTGCCTGACAGGAGTCTTTTTGCTGCTGTATCTTTAGAATTAAGAATTTGCAATTTATATCTAGTCTATGAATCCATCCGGGGGAACAGCACACATTATCTGTCTTATGTGTTCAGCATTTAGAACCAGGCCTAGAAGGAAATCAATGACAGGAAAACGGCTGACTGATAGAATGGATGGATGGATGGATGGATGGATGGATGGATGGATTGATGAAATTCTGCACTGCCCCCCCTTTACTCCTCTTAATTATTGCCTGTCCTCATCATACTCCAAAATCAAAACAGAAAAAAAAAAGCCACATATGATTATTTTGGAAACACGTTGTCAAAAAGCCACTCAGGAAAAGGTGTTATTAATAGGATTGTAAGCTGGCGCCACAGCCTTTGGAAGACTCTTGGGGGATGTTGACTGTTTAGGAAGAGCCTCCTTCCTTGTCCCAGCAATTCTGCCCCTTAGGACTTCCATTGGAGAAGTCTGCAGACGTGACAAGGTGGGCAGAGAGACACTGGCTGAAGTTTGCAGTGGAGGAGGTGGGGGAGCTTAAAGATACATATGGAACACCCACACATTGAACATTTGATAGTTGTCATATTTTTTTTAGTACCTGGGGCTGAACTGTCCCTTGAAGATGCTGAGACAAGACCTCCACCACCAAACTATATACCCTGTCCTCTTTTTACTTTTTAATTTCAAGACAGAGTCTCATTTCATTAAGTTCCCCAGGTTGGGCTTGAACTCACTCTATAACCCACATAGGACCTCGATTCCATTGCCTTAGCTGTCCTGGTATCTGAGATGACAGACCTGTGTCTTCACTCAGCTCTCATCCTTAACTTAGTAAGAAAGTATCCATCCACATGTAATAGGTAATATCAGAGATCTAAGGGATAAAGAAAAGAAAAAGACAACTTCTATACCTTCACTAATGGGAAGGATGCAGAATATACCGAGATATCTGGAGGAGGCAGGATGAAGCTATAGTTATAGACAAAGACGCCCTTCTGAGCATTTTAAACTACCAAACAAACTGGCAACATTACAACTCGAAACAGCAAGGAGATACTTTATGCCCAGAGTCACAAACTTAATCTATAGGCATAAGCATGTGAATTAAAATATGAGGGGACATATACCAAACTGTTGTCACCTTGGGAACAGGCCAGGGTTTCTTGCTAGTGTTCAGGGCCATTTTTATTTCATTCTACTTTGCTTCCCCTCTGGCCCCAGTGAGAATGCTCTATGCATGGCCAGTGAAATTAAAAATAAATAAATAAACGCACTAATGGGAGGTCTAACAAGCATGCCAGCTCAAAAAAAGCAGGCACTATTTAAACATTAAAGAAGCGAAACAGCGGCTGGAGCACACGCAGAATGAAAATTGACCTGGAGGCTCTTGCTGGCCACGACGCCAACCTATCTAGAATCCGATACATGAAGTACTATGTTCTCATAAGTTGCCTGCCAAGGCTGTTTATTTATCTTTATAAGACCTCGAGGATTGCATGGGTGGCAAAAAAGGAAAATAACATTCACCGTGAGTCTAACATATCTGAAGCATCAGTAGTATTTGCTATTTTATCCAGCTACAGAATCCCCGAGAAACATTTACCGTGTTCGTCTATTTGTTTGGCTGTACCAGCGTCTCAGAGGCTGGGTAGCATACAGGTGAAAGAGGCTTAGTTTAGAGTTCTGAAGGTTTAAGCGCAAGATGCTAGCATTTGCTTGGCTCTGGTGAAGGCCTTATAGAGGACGGTATCATTATGCAGGGACATTTATGGAAGAGGTGCCAGGAGGAGCAGTTTTTAAAAACGGATTCTCAAGAGAGCCAGTCCCCTGCAGGAGAGCAGCATTAATCTCTTCCAGGGATGGTGTACTCATGATCTAACGGCCTTCCACTTGGCCCCGCCTCTTTTAGATCCTCAACACAGCTATAGAGGGTACCAATCCTTTCATGCACGGAACCTGAGGTGGAACATTCGGCTGCTTTAAGAAGTAAGCCCCATGGGACTCAAGTGTTGAAGGCTTGCATGCCAAGTTGTGGTGGAAACTTTCAGATGTGTGTCCTGGCTGAAGGAAGCACACCGGGGATGTGCTTTGAATGTTATAGCTGGCCCCTGTCCTTCCTGCACACGTTCGTTTGTACCAATGTGGCCTTCAGTCATGCTCAAGGCTCAAGGGATGGATCAGGCTGACGACAAGCAACCTTGAGACCATGAGCTATAAAAACATCCCCCTAGGCTAGCCACGGTGGTGGTACACATCCGCACTCCCGGTACTTGGGAGGCAATGACAGGATGGTCAAGGCCACCCTCAGCTACACAGGAAGTTTGATAACCAGTGTGGACTAGATGAGACCTTGTCTCAATAAACAAAAGAGACTCAAGGCATATCACTGTGGCATAGGAACCATACCACTTAGCATCCTCCATTCTGAGGAGTCTAGAAGATTTTTTTTGAAAATTCTT
>NW_021604632.1:7035103-7037874 GCF_004785775.1 Grammomys surdaster
TTTCTTTCTTTCTTTCTTTCTTTCTTTCTTTCTTTCTTTCTTTCTATCCCATTTGTGTGTGTGTGTGTGTGTGTGTGTGTGTGTGTGTGAGTGTGTGTGAGACATGTGAGAAATATCCACCGAGGAGGCCAGAAGAGGATGTCAGACCACTGGAGATAGAGTTACAGATGGCTTGAGAGCCACCTACTATGGGTGCTGGGAACTGAACTTAGGTCCTTTGGAAGAACAGGTTTAGTTTTACGGGTACTCTGCTTTAAAATCTGGGGAAGCTGATTTAAAAAGATGTCTGTTGACAAAGGTGCTTGCCCCTATGCCTGACACCCTCAGTTCTATCCCCAGATCCCACACAGTGAGAGACTGAACTCTCACAGATTGTCCTCTGACTTCAAACACATGCCACGGCACGCGGATGCCTGCTCCCCATGAATGTGTGCACGCACAGACACAAAATAAGTCAGCAAGGAAATTCAATTCCCTGGAGAGTGCCTGCTTGACAGACTTCCCTAATGTGAGCCATCTCCCCTCTGCTGCCCACAGCCCACCTTGAGGGAGACAAGAGGGAAAAAAAGCAAGGAATGTTGGTGAGGAAGGGACTGGTGAAGTAAGGAGAGAGAAGTATAGGGAGAGAGAAAACTCCAGAACAGTCAATAAAGTAGAAAGAAAGGAAAATGGGCACCAGGGAAAGAAAAGGCCTGGGCAGGAGTGAGCTGTAGGTGTCTAGTCTCCTTAGCTAAAAAGATGACAATAGGCCACATCCGATGGATTATTGATGGATGTTGTTGTTGTTATTGTTATTATTTGGAAGCATATTAAAAAACACTCTATCATTGAGCTATGTCCCCAGATCTGAATTTTCTTTCTTTTTCTTTCCTTCTTTCTCTTTCTTTCTCTTCCTCTCTCTCTCTCTCTCTCTCTCTCTCTCTCTCTCTCTCTCTCTCTCTCTCTCTCTTTCTCTCTCTTCCCTCCCTCCCTCCTTCCTTCCTTCCTTCCTTCCTTCCTTCCTTCCTTCCTTCCTTTCTTTGAGACAGGATCTCTGTGGCACTGGCTGGCCTGAAACTCATATGTAGACCAGGCTGGCCTTGCCCTCACAGAGATCCACCGTCCTCTGCCTCCTGAGTACCAAGGTTCCAGGTGTACAGTACCACACTCAACTCAGAATGCATTTGTTGTTAAAGGCAGGTCTTGTGCCCCAGGCTCAAACTCACTGTGGAGCGGTGGGTAACCTTGGGCTTTTGATCCTACAGCCTCCACATACCAAGTGTAGGGGTTGCAAGTATATGTTCCTAAGCTTGGTTTCAGAATTAAAAAGAGAAACGAAACAAAACACGTATTTCCTCTGATTGTAGGAAGGAATGGGGCAGCTGGGGAAGAGCACAGAATGAACCCAAATGCTTTGTGAGCTGCCATTTTTGTTTTCTGTTGGCAGTGCAGGTGCCTCTAAGGCCTGACTGAACAGGTGGTCTGTTGCAAAGTCTTGAACTAGGGACACCCCAGAGTCATGCTATATACAGCAGACTCAAGACCCAAGGGTGTTTATCCCTTAGAAATTGTGACATCATGTCATCTACAAAGTACTCAGTCAAGAACTGTGCCATCAACTTATTTTAAAATAATTTCCCCCAAACTCCCTTGTAATATTGCAGGTGACTGCGGCAGGCCTCATTCATGGCTTTGTGGGGTGCATGCACTCGGCCGGCAGGAGCTACTACTTGTCTATCACTGTCTTACAGGTTTTCAAAGTTTGTCTGTTGCCCTGGACACAGGTTCCAGATGATCAAGGGAACCTGTACAACAGCAGCAAAGTATGGGAGACAGGGAGACAGGGAGATGGAAGGAGGGAGAAAGGGAGGAGGGAGCGAGGAGGCAAAAGGGGAGTTGTCAGTTGCTGAGTGGAGCCTCTCAGAGGACAGTCATGCTACACTCCTGTCTGTAAGCATAACAGAGTCTGATTAGTAGTGTCAGGGATTGGTTCTTGCCCATGGGATGGGTCTCTCAAGTTGGGCCTGTTATTGTTGGTTGTTCCCCCAGTCTCTGCTCCATCCTCAGTCCTTGCATTTCTTGTGGACAGGATAAATTTTGGGTTGACAGTTTTGGGGGTGCATCGGTAACCCTGTTGCTCACTCCACTGGGGTTTCTGCCTGGCTACAGGAGGTGGCGTTTTCAGACTCTGTATCCCCAAGACTGTGAGTCACACACCCCCATTGATTCTTGGGCACCTCCCTTATCCCAGGTCTCTGTCTCTTCCTGGAGATGCCCCCCACCTCCTCACTCCCTGTCAGTTGCAGATTTCCATTCATTTTCATGGCCATCTAGCCATCTCTACTGTCCCTCCCCACATCTGATCCTGAACCCCCCATTCCGCTCGCCATCCTATCTCCCACCCAGTTCCCTCTGTCCATCTGCCTTTTATGACTATTTTATTCCCCCTTCAAAGTGAGATTCAAGCATCGCTTGCGCCTTCCTTCTAGGCCTTCCTGCATGTATCTAGCAGCTTGGACTTCTTGTGGGTCCTGAACAACTACAGCAGGGGCTATCCCAAAGCTGTTGCCAGGGGCTATCTCAAAAGCTGTTGCCTGTTCATGGGATATGTTCTTCTAGCTGGGCTACCTTGCCTGGCCTCGGTGGGAGAGGATGAGCCTAGCCTCACAGAGACTTGATGTGCCAGTGTAGGAGGATACCCAGGGTGGGTCCCTACCTGCTCAGAAGAGAAGGAGAGAGGGGTGGTAGGAGGAAGGATTGTGGGAGGGTAACCGGGAGGGGGGTAGTGAGCA
>NW_021604632.1:7037974-7044003 GCF_004785775.1 Grammomys surdaster
GAAGAAGAAGAAGAAGAAGAAGAAGAAGAAGAAGAAGAAGAAGAAGAAGAAGAAGAAAAGAAAAACAAAACTGGCATGGCTGAGAGGCCAGGAGGCTGGCAGAGAGAGATGGGGGTGGGGAGAAGACAGACGTTTTATACTCCTAGGAAGGAACGAGATGAGATCTTTCACCATATCCTGAAGGTTAATAAACTGGGCTGGGAAATTAAGAATGAGTTCTAATTGAAGGTTAGCAAAAAGCCTGAGGAAATGCAAAAGCTTCTGTTCACTTCCATCTAGCTGCCTCCCAGAAATTAAAAATCCCGACCCGTGAGATAGATGAGCCAGTCTCTCCACACCCATGTCCGTGTTAGAGCCTGGGGAATGAGGTATCTTCTAAGGTGTTGCTTTAATGTAAGCAATTATAATTAAGCAAGAACAGCATAGGCTATAATCACACACACCCACTCTGAACCACTGAGAAGAGGCTGAGAGGCAAGAACTGCTACAAATGCACAGGAAGGAATGTTCTAGAAGGGTAAGAGGATGTAAAACCAAACACGATTCCTACTGATAGGGTAAAATATGTGTTCCTTTTGGTGTCTCAAAAGCACCAGGCTTAAATCAAATGTTTTTCTGTATGATTGAGTTGCTTTTTAAAATACTTCCAGGGTAATAGATTTTGTATACGAGATATCACCTTTCCAACAGACACACAGAAGTAGGTTTAGAGCTGTCCTAGGCTACATGAGGATCTTCCTACGCATATGGAGGCCAAAGGGCCAAAGGACATCTTGCAGGAGTTGGTTCTTTTACTGTGGGGTTCCAGGGATTGAACTTAGGTTTTTAGGTTTGGTGGCAAGCCCCTTTACCCACTGAACCATCTCTCTCTCTCTCTCTCTCTCTCTCTCTCTCTCTCTCTCTCTCTCTCTCTCTCATGTGACTCATTTTCTGAGTATATTCGGTTAGGATTTCACACTCTGATTGATGAAAAGTTAGAATTTCATTTACTGAAGTGAATGTTTAATATTTTTCATCAACCATCCCTTAAGTTACCATAATAAAATTTGGTAGTCTCATCTGGGACTTCTTGTAAGGAGCAAAGCTCCATGCCCCGTGGTAGATGGTGGGCCTGCTGGGGATCATGGAGCAGTGCACAGACCAAAGTTGACTACTGTCTCCACTCTGACACCCTGGGACCTGCTGTGACTATTCCATTGGAGTCCAGAGTCACAGAGGATCTGCCTTGGGCTTCTCTCTCCAGGCTGTCTTTGTTGGCTACCAATTAAGAAGCCAACCCCTGAACTGTCAGCACCAACTACAGAAAAATAAAGACAGAGGTGGAAACTTAAGTTCACGTAATTTGTGGTGAACCCAGCATTTAAATGCAGGCTCATCTCCCTCCTAAAGGTTTGCTTCCATTCTTACCCCTTCGTCATCGTCAGCATCAATCTCAATACCTTTAGGGTCTTGGGGATTGCTTCTACCTTTCAAAGTTTAAATACTCCAGAGAAAAGTGTCCCCTTAAAAATCCTCATGAGATCTCACTGAGCAGGGGTTGACTGGGAGTTATTCTCATCAAGGTATCTTCCTTAGGATGAAGATGGCTTACAGAAATGAGGCTAATCCTCAGAGTGAGAAAGGTAAGCATCAACCAGGAAGGACTGTGGGATGAGGCCGGCGAGTGGAGAAGGCCATGCTTGGTGTTTGACCCAGCTGGAAGGTTCTGTTACTGGTTACAAAGAAAGGGAAGGTGTGATTTCTTTTTATTTTATTTTTTATTTTTTTATTTTTTTTGTATTTAGGAATGACGACTGGGTGCCTATCACAGCTTAATTCGGAGGGAAGTATTCAGGATGTTGGCGTGAGATGGCCACTGCTCGTAGGTTGTAATGAAGTTCTCTGACAGGCTGAATGTATCCTGCTTTTCCAGCAGAAAGGGAAGAAACCAGAGCTTTGCTAAGAGAGACTCTTGAGGCCTGCGTCTACCCTGCAGGATGGTTGAAATTCTGACCCAGGGGCATACAGGGTTTGAAAGCTGCATTTTCTATCTTAAATACAAGTTAATATCCAGAAATTGCTAATTGTGTGCTCTCTCTCCTCTCCTCCTTCCTCTCCTTTCCTCTTTTCTCTCTCTCTCTCATCTCACTGTATATTTCAAGATGGCCTTGAACAAACCACCCTCTATGTCCGCTGTGAGATCAGAATACAGCAAAAGACTCATCGACCTTCTCCTCAGTCTCCTGGGCTGCTAACTATTCTCTGACACAGAAAGGGAAGAACTCTATGTTTTGTGATGTTCTATCTGGGAGTGGTATAAAGGTGAATTACAAAAATCTTCCTATTAAAAAACATCAAACCTCTCTACCCAAGGCCATTGTTTTAATTTCCTTTGAAGCAGATGCTAAGATGCAGGGAGGGGCTTAAATAGTGCTCTCATGCGGGGTGTGGCCCATTAGTGGGCTGTAGATCAATCTGCTGGACCATGACCAGTGGCCAGCTTTGCCTTACTTTCTTTTATTCTTATTTTTAAAAATGACCTGTGAGTATAAAGATAGCTATTTAGAATGTAGTTAGGGATTGTGCTGGTTTAGAAAGGAATGTAACAACAATTAAAGAAAAAGAGACCATGGGTTTCAGTTGGGACAGGAGTGCATACGGAAGGGATGAGAGGGGTAAAAGAATATTGTAATTATAACCCACAAAGTAGAAAAAGATAATAAAATAAATTATAAATATATAATATATAAAAATAAATTAGATAACTACTCAAAAAAGAAGGTGAATGATGTCTCACTGTTGGGATCCAAACCCAGGAAACTACCTGCTGTCCTAAGAGAACCCAAGTTACCTGCTGTTCTAGAAAGCCTAGTCAGTACAAGGTTAAGAAAAGACGTTCACAGGTCTCAGGCCCCAGGAACTTAAAGAACATCTGGCATTTCCTGGGAGCCTAGGACAATAAGCATATGACAGTGGGATGGTCTAGGGCAATAAGCATTCAACAGTGGGATAGCCCTAAGCAATAACCCTCACCCAAACTTCCCGGTTTGCTGTGTCTTTATAACCTGCCCCTGAAATTAAAGTCTCAGAGCTTGATCAAAACTCCACACTTGCTCTCCTTCTTGTGTCTCTTGTCCTTTCATTCTTTTGCCCCCTTCCCTAAGGTCTCCTCGAATCCCCGAGAGACGGGGCATCTCACCATGAGTCGCATACACTGCAGGTAAATTCTGTAGCTTGAAAATTGTGATTTGATTATATTATGCATAGCACATACATAATTAATTGTACATCGGGTTCACGAAATAAAATTCTTTTCACTTTATGGGTTGAGTCCTTAAGGTCTGAAAATTAGCCGGGTGTTGGTGGCACACGCCTTTAATCCCAGCCCTTGGGAGGCAGAGGCAGGTGGATTTCTGAGTTCGAGGCCAGCCTGGTCTACAGAGTGAGTTCCAGGACAGCCAGGGCTACACAGAGAAACCCTGTCTTGAAAAACCAAAAAAAAAAAAAAAAAAAGGTCTGAAAATTAATAGTCTGGGAAGATGGACAAAGCACAGGAGTTTTTGCTGGAAAACAGGAGTTTCTAGCTTTAGCACGTATGACCAAACAAAATCTCTGGCTTTGATTATTGCTCGGTAGAGTTGTCTAGGAACACAAAAAGATGAAAAAAATAAAAAGCCTATTACATTTTTGAGACGTGCATTGCAGAAGAAACTCTGAGAAAGGCCATGAAGACTGTAAAGTAACTAACATCTCAGGGCCACCTTTAGCTAGACAACGTCTAGCTCCTCTTTCTACACTGGGCATAGGTTCACATCCTCACCCCTGGGCTGATGGTGGCACTGGGAGGTGAGTCTTTGGGGATCAGGTGAGGAATGGCCTTCATGACTACAGTACATTCTGCTGGATCAGGGGCCTGAAAGGTTTCCGTTGCTCCTGCTATAAACTAAGGCACAGGGAAAAGAGAGCCATTCCCGAGTCAGGAAGCAGACACTCGGCAGATACAGCATCTTCTCGAATTTGGTCTTGTACTTGCCATCTCTAGAACCACGAAATAAATGCCTGGCCCTACAACGCCCAGCCTTTCATAATCCATCTCAGAAGCCTAAACAGATGAACACCCTCAAACTTGCACCGAAGGGAAAGGAAAGTAACCTTTTTCCCAGAGAGTACGCCTCTCTCAAATCTGTTCATGAAGGACAAACGAACAGGGATGATATTTCCTGGTCTATATTATGTGCCAAGAATTCTATCCACTGCCAGGAGTTTTAATGACTCCTGTTGTCTAGGATGCGGTACACGCCATTTCCTATTTCCTTCACACAGTTTATTATTGTTGGTGTTACTATCTGTAGCCTGTTTTTCTTTGTTATACTGGGGATATCAGTGCTAGATAACCTAATTTAACCACAGGTCACTGGACCATAAGGAATTATGTCTGAATTTCAAGAAGATAGGGTTCACGGAGGATGCCTCATTCACAAGCTTCTTGGATCTTTTTGTTTGAGTGGCATGCATTTTTATGTGCTCCTGGACATTTCTATTGCAGTTAAGCATGAACAGATGTTGAGGAGGGAAAGAGGTGGCCTGCAGGTGATGTGTTGCTTGCTGCCTAGCCTAGCACACAGGTCTCCTTACCCCATCTTTTTTTTTTTTTTTTTTTTTTTGGTTTTTCAAGACAGGGTTTCTCTGTATAGCCCTGGCTGTCCTGGAACTCACTCTGTAGACCAGGCTGGCCTCGAACTCAGAAATCCACCTGTCTCTGCCTCCCAAGTGCTGGGATTAAAGGCATGCGCCACCACTGCCCGGCTTCTTACCCCATCTTAACAGATCCAGCTTTTCCGAATGACTACATCTCCACTCAGCCATGAACTTTGGGGTCTACTCCAACCGTGAGCCCCAAATGATCTGAGTCGGGCAACATATTTTACATCAACAGTCACACCCATTTTTTTAGAGGTGGGTTTTGTGTCTTGGGATGGCCATGTCAGCTAATTTTCGGGAATCTGACTTAGATGAACAGTACAGAGGCAATCCCGACCATTTAACGGAAATAAAGAAGCAGAGACCCAGACGTTGGCTTGAGATGGTCAGTGATTCCCAGGATAGTAAGGCTAGCCAGCACATTCCTGAAACCTAGTGGAGTTAATTTCTGATAGTAATATGTTAAAGACACATAATTCATCTACTTTATACTTGTTTTTCCTATGCCAGATGATTTCTTACAGGGCCTTGCCCCTAGGATACCAAGAGGGTGGGTGTGTTGCTATGGGTTTCGGTAGCTGCAGTAGAGCCTATTCTAGAAAATTCCTTTTTGTGCCTAATTGACCCCAATGCTACATATATATTTACAAAATATGTGGCTTTTAATTCTTTGGGAGACTTAAAGTCTTTTAAGGCGGCCTTTTGTTTATCCTGTCTGATACAGTTTGGACATAAAATGTCACTTACAAGTTCATGTCTTTGAACACTCGGTCCCTAGCTTTTAGCACTGCCTCTGGAGGTTGTGGAGCCATCTGGAACTGGGTGGCTACCTGGGGAATGTAAGTCAGTGGTGGTTTTGGGTGTCATAGTTCATTCCTGCTTCTGGTCCCAACCAACATGTGCTTCCTGACCCTCATACATGTGAACAAGCAACCACAGGTTCCCACTGCCCTGAATTTGGCCATGCCTTCCTGCCACAGGGCACTGAATCCTCTTAAGCCACACGCCAAAATAGACTCTCCCACCCTTAAGCTGTCTGTTGTCAGGCAGGCATCGAGCAATGGAAGAAGTTACCACGCCATCCCTGATTGCTTGCCTGTCCTTAGCCTTCTCTTCTGTGTCATGAAAATATCCAACTGTTTAGAATTCCAGACTCCATACGGACTGGACATCTTGTGGTTGGGCTGACTGGACTGACCAGCTTTTCCCCCCTCTCTGTGCTTCACCCCAGTTTCTATCATAAGAAACCTTACAGCCTACAGCACCACAGTGATGCTTTATTTCCTAAGACCCTTACTGAGGATCTCTCTCTCTCTCTCTCTCTCTCTCTCTCTCTCTCTCTCTCTCTC
>NW_021604632.1:7044013-7046849 GCF_004785775.1 Grammomys surdaster
TCTCTCTCTCTCTCTCTCTCTCTCTCTCTCTCTCTCTCTCTCTCTCGCCTATGGATTTATAATAAACTTCTTTCTAAAATTTACCCTCTGTGGTCATTAAACTTAATTATTTGAACCCATGAGACAAGAACCAGAAAGCCACCAGTTCAGGATGGCTTTGGTGGCCTTTGAGTTTCTAGGACACTGGGTCCTCACTTTCAGGACACCCCAGGGTTTCTACATCAATACGATGTCACAGGCCTTTATTCCTATTGATATTTGTCTTCTTCTCCTATCCCTTCTCCCTTCAATGTCCGTCTGTTTATTCTTTTGGACTCCTGATCTCCAGTTTGGTACCCAGCAGTCACACATGGATGCCGAGGTACTTGATCAATGAGTAATGCCAGTAAGTAACTGAATTTTTCTACTTTATTTCATTTCAATTACAAATTTTAAACCAAAGCAATATAAAATATGTTTCCGTTAAACACAACTTAATTGCTTCAATAGGGACTACATTTTACTTTAACTGTTGAAAACTTGGCATTAAAATGGAGACGGACTACAAGTGTAAAATACAAGCTGGATTTCAAAGATGGTATAATAAAAAGGATGTAAGTCATCTCATTAATAATTTTATATTAATTGCATAGTGAAATGGCAATATCTTGGACATGTTGAGTGGAATGAAATGAACCATTAAGATGATTTTTACCTGTTTGATTTTACTTTTGTAATATTCTGAAAAATCTAAAGATATATATATATTCTATTTCTATGGGGCAGCCCTGGGCTAGCCCACATGAGGTGAAAAGTCTCAACTACGCACACTAGGCACAGTGACCAAATATCCTCACAAGACACCCACTTGAATAATTAACTGATATTCATTAATTCAAATTCTTTTCACGTTGTCTGTCTCTCCCACTAGGCTATAAGGGACTTGGAACACAGTAAATATTCCATAAGTATTTGTGAAATGAATTCATGCACTGAACTAACTATGCCAAGCATCACAAATGTCTTTAAATGTGATTTCATACACATTGTCTTTTTTTTTTTTTTTTTTTTGGTTTTTCAAGACAGGGTTTCTCTGTATAGCCTGGGCTGTCCTGGAACTCACTCTGTAGACCAGGCTGGCCTCAAACTCAGAAATCCACCTGCCTCTGCCTCCCAAGGGCTAGGATTAAAGGCATGAGCCACCACTGCCCGGCCCACATTGTCTTTACAATAAATGTTCTTATATTTAAATTTTTCTGGCTAAGTCTCTGAGCCACCCTGTGCTGTGTACCACCTGCGGGGCTATACAGACAACAACCCTATGCTACATAGGTTTTTGTAACCCCTGCTCTTTGGAGGGGCACCAGAGCCACACAGAGCAGGAGTGAGCGAAGGGTGAGCCCCAGGGGTGGAGGAAGGAGGGAGGGGGCGAGGAGAGCAGGAAGCCAGCTTGCTTCTGGTCTCTTCTACAATGTGAGCTGAGACTGGTTGCCAAGCCAGCAGTGCTTTGGAAGGGTGGGAAGGAGAGACTGGCTGGCTGTGGTGTGCCACTGGGTGGAGTTATAATTTATAACAAGGGAGAGGCAACCCAAGAAAAGAAAGATTCTTTTAAAAATTCTGCTGAAGTCCGGTTTAAAAAAAATTCCACTTCCTCATGCTACATTTTAAAAACTATTTTCAGTCGGATGTTCATGGAACTATTAAAAAGACAGTCCCTACCCCCACCCCAACAAAAAAGAGGCGTCTCTTAGGTTATGAACATGGAGAATGTGAAGTTGGGGGAGGGCGCATAGATCCTTCCAGAAAAGTGTGTACCATGCAGTAGAATTAAAAGAAAAGAAAAAAAAAAGGAAATGTGGAAGTCTTCTGCAGTTCCTTGGGTCAGCTTTGGCAGGTCTTGATTCTGGATTCAATCCTTGGGACATGAGGGACACCTCACAAGTTCAGGCTTGAAAAGTCCTAGAACTTCCTCAGGGCTGATTCTCTCCCACTGACTTTGGAGTCTAGCCACCAGGAAGTCTATGCTAGCTTGCTAGGTACTAGAGCCACCTGGCCTGTGTCTGCCCCTATCAGCTGGTAGACTCATAGTGACATAGTCAGGAACCAGTAGGTTCATGCAAGCAATACAGTCTGCAGAGGAGCCTTCTGGCTAAGCCCAGCCCCAATCACCAGGCCACAGAATGATAGGCTAAACAAGTGATTGTTTCGAGGCACCCCAAAGGCATATTTTCCATTTTAAATGTGTTCTATGTGATGGTTATTTTCTCCCCAGACTCATGTATCAAAACCTAACCTCCTATCTGGGGCCTTGGGGAGGTAGTGAGATCATGAAGCCTCTGCATTGCACGGGAGACGGAGGAGGACTTTTCTTATGAACAAGGTCTCAAAGAGCTTGTTCATTGTGCCCTACCCGGCCTCCCTGGCCTCCATGGCCTCCATGGCCTCCATGGCCTCCACGGGAGGAGACAGGAGAAGATAGGAAGTATAGTGAGGACACCAGATTGGTTGGTTCTTTGATGTTCAAATTTCTGATTCCAGGGTTTTGAGAAACAAATTTACCTGCTGATTGGTTACTAGTCTTGTTTGTTTGATATTTGGAGGGCTTGGGACTGAACCCAGGGTCACATGCTTGCTAGGCAAGCCCAGTTTGTGTTATTTTGTTACTATTGCTTGGAATGGATTGGCAGGATAAAATAACAAACCCAAAAACCACATTCTAACTGTCAGGTATGGATGTTCACATAGAACCTTCCAACTTAACCAGAGAAGAATTCTCTCTCTCTCTCTCTCTCTCTCTCTCTCTCTCTCTCTCTCTCTCTCTCTCCCCCTCCCTCCCTCCCTCCCTCCCTCCCTCCCT
>NW_021604632.1:7047249-7079150 GCF_004785775.1 Grammomys surdaster
TCCACTTCTCTTTGTGTGTACATTTGTCCATACAAATAATTTTCTCTAACTTTTTTTTTTTGTGAAAATTATGTTCATTCATTCAGGGTGTATATGTGAGTGTGCACCACAGAGTATGTTTGGAAGTTAGGGAGGAACTTTTGGGAGCTGGCTCTCTTCTCTACCATGTGGGTTCAGGGAGCAAACTTAGGTCATCAGGCTTGGGGGATAAATATCTTTACCAACTGTCCTAGCCAGTGTTCTGTGAAGAGACACTGTGACCAACACAATTCTTACAAAGGAAAATGATTTAACTGGGCATGGCTTACAGTTTTAAAGGGTTAGACCATTAATGTCAAGGCAGAGCGCACATGCAGGCAGAAGTAGCTGAGAGTTCTACATCTGGATCTGCAGGCAGCCGGAAGATAAAGACACAGAGCCAGGCTTGGGCTCTTGACACTCCAGAGCACACCCAAGGTGACACAAGGTTACACACTACCTAATTCTTTCAAATAGTACCACTCACTGGTGACTAAGCATTCGAATCTATGAGCCTATGGGGCCATTCGTATTCAAACAACCACACCCACTGAACCAAGCGGCTGGCTAGGAATTCTTTAATTGAATGTTTATTCTGTTTGGCCTTGGGCAGATTTGGTATCTAGTGAAGGCTTCTTTCCTATTCTATAGGTGATGCCTTCCTCTGCCATCTTGTCCTCCTCCTCTCCTTCCCCCCTTTCTCCTCTCCTTCTTCAAGATAGGATCTCACTCTATATCCTTGACTAGCCTGAAACTCAATCTGTAGCAGAGGTTGGCCTTGAACTGAGAGATCTACCAGCTTCTACCACAACATTGTCTTCTTATCGTATTATCTTGTGGCAGAAGGAACAAACTGTTCTCTGCTTTGTTTGTTTGTTTTGCTTTTTGTTTTAAATAAGGGCACTAATCTCATTCATGAGGGCTCTACCTTTGTAACCTAATTTGTCACAAGGTCTCCATCCCACAAAGCTCAGGGTTCATTATAGTAGTGTGCAGTGGTCACAAACGTGGACGTCGGAGCCCAGTAGATATGGCCCCAGCACTTGGCTGGGGAGACCTTGCGCATCTTTGGTGACGTAACACCACATTCTTTATAGGTCTGTAAGAAAAACTGTGTCAGCCAGTGTAGACTGGTGTGCTTTGAGCAGAGGTCATCCAGGGATGAAGGATCCCTAATAAGGTGTGGCCAGGGTGCAGGAGGCCACAGAAAGAGTGCAGGTCTCTGGGTCATGTTCTCACCCAACTTAAACTGAGGACACACTACTGCCAGACGCTGTGGACAGAGTAGATGGGGGTAAAGAGGCTGTTTGGCAGGAGCCCTGACCTTGTACTGAGAGAGCCACCTCTGACCTCATTTCTTCTTCCTGCCTCACTAGCCAAATCCAACTGGAGATCACTGGACAGAGAGGCCACCCTCTTGTGACAAAGGGCGAGGCAGAGGGTAAGGGAAAGGAGATCTGGGGCAAATGGGAGGTAATCAGAGCATTTCAATCCAGTAAAGCGGGCTAGGGGGATGGCTCAGTGGGTGAGAGTGTTTGCTGCGTGAGTCTAGGGATCTGAGTTTGGATCCCCAACACACATATAAAAAGCGAGGCATGACCGCACGCACACCTGTAACGCCAACACAGGGGAATAGAGGCGGGGGATTACTGGGACTTGCCACTGCCAACTTAGTTGAAAAACAGCAAAGTCCAGGTTTAACCCTGTTTCAAGGGAATGAGGTCAAGAGTGGAGAGTGATAGAGGAGTGTGGAGAGCTTTTGGGGCTGCTTGGCAGGAATCTGACATTGGGCCATGACAGGGAAGTAAGTTCAGTCAGGAATCTAAATCTTAGGCTAGAACAAAGAAGTAGGCTTCAGGCATGAATATGACTGTGGGCTAGGACAGGGAAGTAGACTCAGATATTTTGGTCATCCTGATAAGCTCTTAGAAACTTTGATTATGGGAGTGGTCACGTGACTTTGCTAGTTGCCTGGCTTGTTACTTGACTATTTGCATTTATTGTATTACTAATTCCTCAACCTAGAACTCACCTAAATACATGCATGTAATTAAAATGATATAAAAGCAAATTGGGAAAAAAATAAAGCCGCCTTCATTTTCAGAATTGGCTTCGGGCATTCTACAGTGTTGTCTAATCGTCTTTTTCCTTTTTAATCCTCACTCCTGTGCTGGAGAACCTGTTGACTGACTGGGCTGGCCTGGTCAGAAGAGGACACCTGACATTCATTTCCCTCTGGCTTCTGAGCATGCGTATCTGCATACACACACACGTACACACACCACGAACACACATAGATACACATGCACCATATATATATACATATACATATATACATATATAAACATACACATACATACATACATACACACACACCACACATGCATATATACACATATAAGCATATACACAAACATACATACACAGTACACACACATACAAACATACACACCACACATACATATAGACACATACCACACACATATAAATACCACACACACATACCACACAAATGCACACATACCACACATACATAAAAATATACATGCATATATACACACTACACAATACATACATACATGCATACATACACACACATACCACATAAACACACACACACACAGAGCACAGCAGCACTTACTAAAATTGTAGTAATAGTAGTAAAAACAATCTATGGTTCTGAATGACAAAGGAAAACATATACATATATACATAAATGAGTAGAGCAACAACGGACCATCCTTGGAGAATTTGTGTGCTCAGCGTTGACTCACAGTGAGGAACATAATAGAAGAAAGAGCAAAGCCATGGAATAGATTGTGCCAGGCACCACTCCAAAGAGCTCATGCACATTCAGTTTTTAATTCTCATGTCCGACCTGTAACAGGCACTCCTCTTCCTCCTCCTCTCCTTCCTCCTCCTCTTCCTCATCCTCCTCCTCTTCCTCCTCATCCTTTTTCCTTCTCCTACTTTCTTCTTTCAAGACAGCATCTTGCTATGGGGCTATGTAGCCCCAACTGGTCTGGTACTTGATAGATATAGACCTGGCTAGCCTTGAACTCACAGAGGTCCACCAATCTCTGCCTTCTGTGTACTGGGATTAACTCTGTGTGCCACCACTCCTAACCGGGTACTGTTCTTGTCTCCGTTTAATTGAGGAGGAACTGAGGCAGGGAGAGGCTGGCTCACTTGGCTGAAGCTGCACAGCTAACAGGTAGCCTAGGCAGGCTGATCTTAAAGGCATCGAGGCACTCCCCCTCTCCCCGCCCCAGATAAAAGGCTGGAACAAATATAGAGGAAACAGCTAATCAGGTGGGTGGGGGGAGCACAGGGCTCGTGCTGGGGAGTGGAGCGATACCAGGATACCTTATAGAAGGAGCTGAAAGCCAATTGGTAGGCTGAGAAATTTGGCCCCCTTTCTGGCGAGTGGTGGAGTCACTTGGGAGATCAGAGGAAAGGCATTCCCAGAAGAGTTCTGGGAAATTAACCTGTGTGCAGAGTGAAAATAAGAAAGCATGGAGAGTTTGCAAGCCAGGCAATTAGTCAGAGGATGCTGCACCGGACCAAGAGGTCTTGAGTGAGATGGAGGACGGGACACTGGAATTTCAGTACAAAAGCTTCTGGGGACTTGGACCTGATGAGGCAAATGGGTCCAGGATGGCTGAACAAAGAAAAAAAGATCAAGTAGTTTGGGACCCACATAACGGGCAAGTGAAGGCCTCAAGTGTAACACTTAGCCATCTTCACTGGGCATGTTGGTGTTAGGGATGGGGAGGTATGTGTTTTCTAGTTACAAAGCAGATAACATGCGACGGCCCCACCCACCCACACCACATTGTGCTGTACAATGCTGGTCCATTTCACCAGATTTGCTCCTGGGCAAATTCACTTGGGAGCCTGTAACTGCATAGGTGTGGATTCCATGCCCCCTCCCCCACTTCCCCTGTGTACTGAAGATCAGGGTTTTAGGATGCTGGAGGCTCATCCTGGGGAAGCCGGAAGTCAGCTCTGTTACCCTGTGGTAACGCTGCCTCTCTAGCTGCCCTGTTTCCCACAGGATGCATCTCCTTAAAAAGAGAGGGATGGATGGCTGACACATTTCCTGAAGTGGCTTTTTTTCCCCCAATGTCCCAAGTCCTGCTATCTTTCTCATAAGTGGCTCTAACAAAATACAAAGCCTGGAGAAAAAAGGGGGTTGGAGTGTGTGAGCAAGAAAGGTCTCCTAGGATCTTAAACTCCAGAGGAGTCCATCTCGATGTCTGGCTTTCAGCTTGTCTAAGGGACCGGGTGCAGAGCCTTCTCGAAATCCACCCGACATGAATTAGCCTGAAGTAAAAGTAGGTGTTTATCTCAAGTCATTGCCTCAAACAGCCAACTACCTGTTGGAAGAAAGGTCTGATCGATGCCAACCAGAGCAGCCGTGCGTGAGCTGTTACACAGCGGTTAGTATTGATCAGAGCCAAAGGCTGCCCATAGGAATGTGGAACAAACTGACAGGCGGAGAAGAGGGAAGAAGGAAACGGCCTTCGCTGGTGGCAGCTGTGCAGAGCAAAGCCGATAAAAAGTCAATTCCACTTAGCGGAATCACTGCTAACTAAATATTTGGGGGGCCAGAGCCTTCCTGGGTAGTGGCTGCAGGAGCTCTGCTTCCAAACTGAGACATCAAGCAAGCTCAGGGAGTGGACAGGTGAGGTCCTGGATCTGGTGATGGGTAAGAGAAGAGAGCCCTAGGTGGAGGGTGAGAGGCCTTGGCCTCCGCTGGGATGGCTTGAGATCCCTATAGGACAACCTGATTCACAGGAAGCTTAGCTATTGTTTGGCTCTGGACGGAAGGGTTTGCTGTGTTGAAAGCTTGATCCACCAGCTTGGTGGTTGCTATGAGGAATTGGTGGGACCTAGTGGAAGGGGTTGGGTCACTAGGGGTGTGCCCTTCAAGAGAATATTAATCTCTATCAAATCCATCCCTCCCCTCAGGACACAGGGAATTTGGCAGAAGAGGAGGCAAAAAGAGTGTAAGACCTGGATGGTTATAGCCGGGCAGTGGTGGCGCACGCCTTTAATCCCAGCACTTGGGAGGCAGAGGCAGGCGGATTTCTGAGTTCGAGGCCAGACTGGTCTACAGAGTGAATTCCAGGACAGCCAAGGCTACACAGAGAAACCCTGTCTCAAAAAACCAAAAAAAAAAGACCTGGATGGTTGACACCGCCAAGGAGACATGGTGTTCTAGACACAGCTGGATGGATGTGGATGGGAACTCACAGACACTGAGGCAGCATGCCCAGGGACTTCTCAAGTCTGCACTTGATGGATCCTAGAGCCGAGAGAAGTGGATACCTGCCGCCATCCCTAACCCAGAAACCATCTCCAATTGATAACCACCTATAAATGACAAATTAGTTTTCTCCAAGGGAGTCTCACTGGGGAAACAAGCTACTCTGAAGGGTGGGCTGCAGGCCCAGCACTGGACGCCCAACAGAAAGTGAACTCAATGTCTTCTCTGGAGATTCCCTGTCTCATTGTGTCATGCCAGGACTCTTTAGTTTTTTAAAATTTATCTTTTTTTTAATTTAGTTTTCTTTCTTTTTCTCTCTCTCTCTTTTTTTTTTTACCTTATAGGTCCTTTGTGTGTGTATGTATGCATATATATATGTGTGTGTGTGTGTGTGTGTGTGTATACACACACACACACACACACACACACACACATATGCTTCCAGTTTTGTGTTTTTAGCAGATTCCTGAATGTGCAAACAGGTGGGTCTCTGCATCTGCGTCTGTTTCTTGTGCTTTTTCTTGGACACCTTTCCTTCTCTTTGTTTAGTCCTATTCTGGTATATATACTATGATTATCCCTTATTATATACTATGATTATCCCTTAGAAGCCTGTTTGTTTTCCAGAAAGCGGGATGGTCCAGATAGAAGGGGATGTGGGGAGGGACTCAGAGGAGTAGACGGCAGGGAAACCATAATCAGGATATATACTGTATGTAACAAAAAAAAATCATACTTCAATAAAAAAAATTACTTAGAAAAAAAAAGGTAAGATTGGAACTGCTTGTTTTCTTCCCCTCCCCACAGCCTGCTCTAATGAGGTGAGTTGCTTCCTGCCTCATGGGTTCCTGTGATGATGGTCTATTTTGCTACAGGCCCAAATGCACTTGGCCAAGGGAGCCTTTCAAACTTATGGAAGAGAATTGGAGGTTGGGGAGAAGAGGGAGAGAAGAATGGGGAGGGGAAGAGGGAGGGACAGCAGATGCTGCTGCAAGTGGAGAAACCAAAACCAAAAATTCTCCATTCTTTTAAGGTGGCTTTATGTCAGGTATTTCCAGCGACGGCAGCTGACTCTCCTTCTGTGTTCCCACAACAGAGAGAAGCTGGACAGCTTCTCATTAAGGGATAAACTTGGCAAAGTCTGATATTCACTGATACCTCATCTTTCTGAAGTTATGTGTGCTCAGCAGAACTGATCATTCTTTTCCTTGGTTTAGCTGGCACTACAGGCCTGTGGAGGCCAATGAACTATAGGAGGTGATGTGTGTCTCTTCTGTCCAGACCTTCCTGTTGATGACAATGAGTGAAATCATTGAAATCCTGAAATAAGTTACAGATGCCTGGAAGGAACTGTACTGGATTTTATGTACAGAATAAAATACTTATTGTGTTACACTACTACATTTTGGGGTGTGCTTGTTACTCAGCATAACTGAATTTTTGCTGACTGACATGGGAGACTGGGCTTCAAAAATTTCAAATCTACTAGCTGCTCGTAGTTTGTCTTTTGGCCCATTGCTTAAGCCTAGCCCATCATGGAATAATTTCTATAACACACATAAAAGCAGCAATAGTGATATAAATGACCGTGTGCGGAATGCTTCTGAATTGTGGGCATGACAAAAATCTCCGCACATATTAATTGTGTAATTCTTTAAGTGCCTTGGTGAAGAATCTAGAAATGAAAACTGTGACCCTCAGAGAGGTTGAAGCAATCGCCATGGTCATACGGCTGGAGAAGAACACACAGGCGTTAAGGCTCAGGTAGATCGAGTTCAGAGTACATTTTCTTGACTGTTTTTGTTGTTCTGGCTTTTAGCTAAAATCCTTCACAAATAACAGACGTCTAAGTACAGGCTTGGGGACAGATTCACTGTCTGAATCACATCCACACACTCTCCGTGGGGAGAAAAGGAAAACATGGCAAGGATTCATGAGAAAAAGTTACCACCTCAAGCTTTCCTTGCTTTGTAAGCCTCTACTGGGAGTGAGCCTGCCTAGAATGTTCTTCTGCATTTGGTCCTCAAAGCCCCACAATATTTATCTCTTCATTTGTCATCAAATGAGGGAATTCCTCATCAAGTAAGAGGTGCTTAGAGAATTCTGAGATACAAAGTGGGCTAGTAACGCCTGCCTTGCTGGTTTTGTTTTGTTTTTTGGTTTTGTTTTGTTTTTGTTTGTTTTTTCGAGACAGAGTTTCTCTGTGTAGCCCTGGTGGTCCTGGAACTCACTCTGTAGACCAGGCTGGCCTTGAACTCAGAAATCTGTCTGCCTCTGCCTCCCAAGGGCTGGGATTAAAGTCATGCGCCACCACTGCCCGGCACTGGCTTTGTTTTTAAGAGCAACATTAAAAACATTGTTTCCTGCTGGGCATGGTGGCACACGACTTTAATTCCAGCATTTAGAGACAGAGGCAGGCAGATCTCTGTGAGTTCAAGGCCAGCCTGGTTTACAAAACGAGTTCCAAGACAGCCAGGGGTACACAGAGAAAATCTGTCTTGGAAAAAAACTAATAGGAGAAAAGGAATTCCTGTTGGGTTTGACAATACAGACTACTAATCCCACCTAACCCAGGAGGCAGTAGTATGGCAAGTTCAAGGCCAGCCTGGACCACTGGGTGAGAGGAAGAGTTGAGTTGAGCATAGTAATGCACACGAACAATCTCAGCACTATGAACTGCAGTGGTACAAATTTCTACAGCTACTGAAACTTCTTTCACCCCCCTCTTGTCTGTGACACTAAATTCACCCACGCACCTTTCCCCACTGAGCTGTGTACTTTTCATATCTGCATGTTGTTCTCTCTCAATGCTGGCCCACGCAAGAACACTGAGCAGAAACCATGACCTAGCCTGAAAGCTACTCTGTCTTGACATTTCCTCCTGAATTCAGCTTCATGAACATCCTTGGGACATGGTAGAATGCCGTTAGATTCTTGCCAGAGTGTAACAGAATGGTCTCTAGCTTAGTTCCCAACAGAATCCTTGTCTCTGAGACCTCGTGAGCCAATTCTCTGTGGTCTGCATTTCTCTCAGCATTCTGGTCTTCCGAACTCTCACCAGAATGGAACAGAGAATTCAGTTTATAGCATCATAGGAGTTCCCTAGCCTGCAGTTTCAAACTCTTTCGAATTCTCCTCACAAGCCAGTTCAAAGGTCCGAGGACCACATGGCCATGTTTGTTACAGCAATGTTCTTATTCTTTGGTAATACTTTCTACTCTTCTTCTTTTTCTTTTTAAAGACAAAGATTCTCTGTAGCCCTGGCTGTCCTGGAACCCACCCATAGATCAGCCCAGTATCACAGAGATCCACCCGCCTCCGTCTCCTGAGTGTCGGCTTTAAAGGTGTGTGGCTCTTTGCCTGGCTTACTGTTTACGTTACTTGGTGTTATTACCAAATACCCAACGAAGAGCACTGTAAGGGAGGATGGGTTTATCTTGGTATACAGTCTGAGGCCGTATAGTCTACCATACAAGGAAGGTACAATGGTGGGGCTGCAGAGGGGATGCTTACATTGTGTCTATAGTCAGGAATCAGAGAACAGACAGTTGGTTATAAAACATCAAACCTGCCTTCCGGTGCTACAATTCCTCTAGTGACACTCTGAGTCCTAAAGGTTCTACAGGCTTCCAAAACAGTACCACCAGCTGGGTACCAAGTCTTCCTCACACATTGGACTACAGCAGGGACATTTCACATTCAAACCGCCGCATAACTCAACTTACATTCTATTTGGTGATGTACCGAGTACATCCTCACCCTTTTCCCCATACATACTTGATGTGGCAACTGCGGACCGTAGATGACTGGAGAGGAAATCCTGTGTGGCACAGAAGCATCTTATGTTGGTCTATCTTTTCTCTGAGCCTTTATGAGGTCATTTAACAATTTTGCTGAGAGCAACAGCTCTCATAATTGTGTTAATCAGGAGGCCACCCTCGCTCTCTGATCGTCAATTTTATACACACGCTGAAGAAATGCATTGATTCCGCTTACTGATACGTATTGATGCGTGAGCATGTGTTTGTGTGTTGGGGTGTGCATGTGTGCACAGACAGATTTATACGCACTGCCTAGCTCTCTACACTTTCCTCTCCATTTTCTCAGGTGCACTAGAGAAGTTTGCTCAGATTATTTTGAATTTCTGTATATCCTTTAACCATGTCGATAGACTTCATTCCTTTAGGTAGTTGGCTTAATATTTTATGTATGACGGTGATTCTACTCTCTGAAGATGTGGGCAGGGATTCCAGAATACGGATGCCGAGGCTCTGCTGTGTTTGTTTCTCAGGGCTTGGACACATAGTACTTCAATCACGTTAAAGGCCACTGGCTTTTCTTATCCCAGCTCAGTCTGTAAACATCTATCTCTAGGCTTTCCTGGAAATGTGTCTTACGGAAGGGATTAGCTGTCATCAGTGCATTTAAAAAGCTGAAGGCAAACTCCAAGCTAACCCTCATAATTAAAGTAGAAAATTCCTGGTGGAGAGGGAAGAAAAAAAAAATCAGGGCAAACATCATTGTGGTGGTTTGAAGAAGAATGGCCCCCATAGCCTCTTGTGTTTGAATGTTTGGTCCTTAGGGAATAGAGCTATTAGGGGGTGTGGCCTTTTGGGGTGGGTGTGGCCTTGTTGGAGGAAGTACGTCACTGTGGAGGCGGGCTTTGAGGTCGCCTTTGCTCTAGCTAGGCTTAGTGTGGCTATTTTGCTGCCAGTAGATTAAGCTGTGGAACTCTGAAACGTTAAGGCAGCCCCAATTAATTTTTTTTTTTAAATAAGGGTTGCTGTGATCATAGTGTCTCTTCACAGCAATAGAAACCCTAAGACAACCAAGTGTGGGAAGAAAGCTGGGCTCCAGGTGTCTTGGACAATGGCTCTACCATCTTCGGCACTAACATTCCATCTCATTGAGTATGCTTCTCACACTTACTGTCACTGTCAACGAAGTGGAGTCACTGATTGGCTTTTATAGTGCTTGTGTTTTGTTTAAGGGTCTTATATGTAACCCAGATAGGTCTTGACCTTGCCCTTCTGCTTCAACCTCCCATGCGCTGGGATTACAGATAACATGCCAACGTCATGCTGGACTATAGTATCACTTAAGAAGTACTATCCATTATTGTTTCTTATTTTTAAAACTCTCTTGCACTTATTTATTTGCCTGTGCCTATGGCAGGGGATTGTGAGCATGCCACGCACACACATGGAGGTCAGAGAACCACTTGCCAAGTGTCAGTTCTACTAGAGATCGGACAGAGGTTGTCAGGCTGGGCAAGTTCTTTTACCTGCTGAGCCTCTGGCTCTCATTGTTTTGTTTTTTTAATCAAATCATCTAACAAAGAAATAAGAATTAAAACAATAGTTTTATCATTCATATTGAGTCTGGGGGTTCTAAAATACATACGCAGGAAATTCAAATACAGAAGTTCCCCATTATCCTAAAGGAGGCTGTGTATTCCAAGACTCATAGAGACTG
The DNA here is from genome assembly GCF_004785775.1 of Grammomys surdaster. Taxonomy (NCBI): domain Eukaryota; kingdom Metazoa; phylum Chordata; class Mammalia; order Rodentia; family Muridae; genus Grammomys; species Grammomys surdaster. Next base: position 7,058,015 of record NW_021604632.1, read on the forward strand.
CCTGAAACTTGGATAATACATACAGATGATGGCATTTCATTCATAAACTAGGTATAGTAAAAGAGTAGCAGTAATCATCAATAATACAATAAAATGGTGATAAACCATAAGAAGAGTTCCGTGAATATAATCTTTTTTTCTTGCAAAAGTCCAGGCAAACAATGTTTTCAGAGCCTAATTGACCTTAGATAACTGAAGTTAGGGATGGCTGAGCCTTAGATAGTGGAGAGTCTACCATCATACAAAAAGCTCCAAATGAAAATGAAAAATCGGGCTGGGCGGTGGTGGCGCACGCCTTTAATCCCAGCACTTGGGAGGCAGAGGCAGGCGGATTTCTGAGTTCGAGGCCAGCCTGGTCTACAGAGTGAGTTCTAGGACAGCCAGGGCTACACAGAGAAACCCTGTCTCGAAAAACCAAAAAGAAAAAAAAAAAAAGAAAAAAAGAAAAAGAAAAAAAAAGAAAATGAAAAATCAGGCTGGTGAGATGGCTCAGCGGTTAAGAGCACTGACTATTCTTTCAGAGGTCCTGAGTTCAAATCCCAACCACAGTTGGCTCACAACCAACTGTAATGAGATCTGATGCCCTCTTATGGGGTGTCTAAAGACAGCTACAGTGTACTTACATATAAATAAAAATAAAAACTTAAAAAAAAAGAAAATGAAAAATCCCGTTCATCCCTTCCTGGTGAAGCCCCTTCCCATAGAAACTATTACTGTTAATATTTTATTATAATCCCCTCTCTTTCAATTAGAAAAGCATTTGTAGTTGCCTCTTGGCCTCCTGGCTAGGATCAAGTATAAAAATGTATTTATGATATAATTTTGAATATGCCTAGAAATCCCTCCCTTTCCCAGCTATTGTTGGTGCTCTTATGACAGCTGTTGATTTACTGTTTTGGATCTAGAAATTTCCACGGAAGTACTACATGCTTAAGCTGATATGCATATTGAGTTCCAGGACAATCAGGGCTATGCAGAGAAGCCCTGACTCAAAAAACCAAAGCCAAACCAAACAACCAAACCAACAACCCCCCTAAAAGTCTGGAGATATTACTCCATCTTAGTGTTTTCCTGGCAAGTAGGATCCCCAAGTTCAGTCCTCCATGTTGATAACAACAACAACAGCAACAACAAGCCAAACCTAAAAGATACACCTGACAAGGAGAGAGAGTCAATGTCTATCGGCACTTCCCACATTGCAGATGAAGGCATGGCAATTGTCTCCTGGTCAATGAGAGTCTGTCTTTGCTGTGTCTAAAATATCTCATGACGGAGTCTTTATCCTAAAAGTGGAAGGATGGCCATGTTCCCATGGTCGCCAGGAAACTCTGGTGAAAGAACACCTTGAGTATATCAGGAATGGAGTCATAGGGCAGGTACACCGCAGACTCAGATGCAAAGATAATGCCCAGCTATGATTGAATTTGAAAACAACTGCTCTGAGAGTCCAGCACACACACTTCAGACACACCCCATCTGCTTTATGTAATCTGTGACTCTCTCCATCTTCTATACAGTCCTAAGAAACAGCCCCCAAACCTACTTCTTCAGAAAAGGAGACTCAAAAGCAAAATGTAAATTGCTCAAGGTCACATGGATAACTCTCATACACTAGCTGGGTTTTGAGAGCACATCTGTCTGATTCTACTTTTCTTCCTGGACTACCTTTCTGGACAGGGCAGCTTTCAGGGCAGAGCATGGAGACTTCCTGCCTTGGAGTTGTAGTTAGAGTGTGGGCTGGCGCAATGGGAGGGCACAGGCTGGGAGGGACAGCTGCAGGGGAGGGGAGGGCTGGCAGAGGGGAGGAGGGAATGCATCAAAGACACTCTGCCCATACTGTGATCTTGCCTAGGGCCAGCACAAGATTTGATTTCCTTTGTGGTCTCCTAGTTGCCTGGGGCAGGGAGTAGCTGGAAGCCACAGGCTGCAACCCTTCGAAACTTGGCATTCCAGTTCTGCTGTGCATTCTAAGGCCTTGGCAACTCACAACACTTCTTGGGCAAGTTCCTACTTCTGTAAAGTGGGGATCATACATCCTGGCTCAAAAAGGTCAGGTCTGGGGCTGCTAAAGGGCTTGGTTGATGGTAGAAAAGCCTAGTGCAAGGCCTGATGTGAACTGTGAGTTAAGAAGGGGGCTGTGCAGGACCCTGTATGTAAAACTTCCATCTCGAAACCATCCCCAAACATTTACCTCCCTGGAGATGAGACTATGGTGGCAGGGATTCTGGTATTGTCTGTAATCAATTCAAGAGCAGGTAAGGAGCTCAGGAGCTTCGTGGATGGACAGTATTATTACTATCTAGCTGCATGATAGCAGGGTTGACAAAGACATTGTAATGAGCCCTCTCCTCTCTCTACTTCCACTCCTAGCAATTTGGGGCAAGTTGGGGGCTGATGGTGTCTTCTCTGGTGGGCTGGTATCTGTCTTGTTTTATGCTCTACTCTGCTTTGGGGGACACCTATCACACAGAGACACTAAATAATCAACAGCATCTTGGCCATTTCTTGTAGATCCAATACCCTGTGTCTAGGTGGTATTTCAGGCCGAGTTTTAATGTAGTGACTCAATGTCTGAATCATAGAACGTAATGTGATTCCTCAAGAGTTTGATCAACTGTGTCACAGTCACAGGCTCAGTTCAGGTTCAACCTTTTAGAAGTTTTGCTATTGTGGAAGGTGATCAGTCAGGAGGGGCAGAAAGACAAGGATCCCGCGCTGTCTGGGTCATCCTTCCTTCTCTGTCAGTAACTTGTGGAGCGTCAGAGACTAGGTCTTATTATGAAAGGCTGGGGTAGAACACGCTGTTGACCCACAAAGGGTGGGTTCTCTAAGTAGCCAGCTGGCTGCATTGGTGCTGAATGAATTCATGGGAAGCCCAGGGAGATCCAGACAGTTTGTAGTTCTGCATTGCACCCATGGGGATTTTGATGGTGTGGTCTAAGGTAAGGCCTGGGCATCCCCTGAGGATTTCAATATGCAGCCAAGTGTTTTGGGCTGTATTGTCTCTACTCCAAATTTATATGTTTACATATTTTTTTAAGCTTCTTTCTTTCTTTCTCTCCCTTCACCTCCCCCCAACCCCCTTGTATATGAGTGGTCTATCTGCATGTACACCTGCAGGCCAGAAGAGAGTATTGGATCCTATTACAGATGGTGGTGAGCCACCATGTGGTTGCTGGGAATTGAACTCTGGACCTCTGGAAGAGCAGCCAGTGCTCTTAACCACGGAGCTATCTCTCCAGTCCTGTATGTTTACATTTTAGTCCCAGAATCCCTAGACTGTATATGAATATAGACTTTAAGAATTAATTCAAGTAAACCTAGGTTACACTTGTGTGTTCCAGTCCAGCATGACTGGTTTTCTTGTAAGAGGAAGAAATTCTCCCACAGCCCATCCCAAGAACTCAACAGACTCCCTAATCTATAACCTAGGGAGAGAGGCCTCAGAAGAAATCAACCTCACCAACAAAAGGACCTTGGACTTGTAACCTGGAGAACTACGAGAAGGTATATTCTGTTATAAAACCTTCCCGGTCTTTTGTATTTGGCTCTGGCAGCCTGGGCAAAGGACACCCTACTGAGGATGGGAATCACTGGCCCGGTGGGAGCAGCTATCAGCAACAGCATTTGGTGTACACAATTTGAGGGTTAGGGAAGCTCATCTCCCTCCACATCTGTTTTCTCTGTCTACTGGACCCTCCTGGATCCCCTTCCTCCTGGAACTCACTCACAAATACCCATTAGTTGGTAGGGGTTTCAAGTTTTAGCTTTCTGGGAAGTACCCTACATTTTAATGTAGTATTTTTATTTTATCTCATTCTATTTTTTGATGCTGCAGATACAGCCCACAGTCTTACATGCATGACATCTGTAGCCCTTAATGTGAGATTTTAAAGAAATTATTATTATGGTGTATATATATACCACAGTGGGGGAGGCGAAATTAAAAAACACTTTGTTGGAGTCGGAACTCATGACATTACATTTAGGCAGCAAATGCTTTTGCAGCTGAGCCATCTCATGTAGCTAAGTAGGGTTTTTGTTGTTGTTGTTTAGGTTTTTGAGGTAAGAGCTTGCTAAACTGTCGAGGCTGGCCTTGAACTTGCTATCTTCCTCCTTCAGCTGTCCTAGAATTGGATTGTGGCTGAATACCACTTGTCCTCAGTGTGGGACTCTTAGGGGAAAAATTCTCTAGGTAACGGCAGAATTGTTTTGATCCTACTAGATTGTTTGCTGAGATTCATTTGGGCCAATTAATTTCCAATTATTATTACTACTGCAATTGCCAATAGAACTGGCCAACCACCGTCCATCCTTAGTGGGTCTCTGTGTCTCCCTCTGTCTCTGTTTCTGTTATGTCACCATATTCATTCATGGGCCCTTCCCACCATTGTGAAGTGTGTGTGCTTTTATGAGGGAACAAAGGGGTTTCCCACCATCCCCTAACTCTTACAGATACTAGATGGTTCTTGGGGAATGGCTTCCTATGAAGGTCAATTCTAGATATAGTCATTTCAACCGTTGGTCACACACATCACCCCAGTGGAAGGCAGCAACCTCAGAACAGAGCTGGGGGTGGGGAAGGGGGAGCTGAGCTTTTCCAAGGGAAGAGAATGGAGGATCCTCTCTGTAAAGTTACCCTTTCAAAGTCCCCGAGGTACTGCTTTCTGTGGGAAAGCAAATTGTTCATAAATACATCTATCCCTGGTGTGTTTACATCTCTTGTATGAGATAACACGGTGTTCCTGTACACCTTAAATCACTTGTAGCTTATTTATACCTCATACAACACAAAGGCTCTGTAGGTAGTTAGTTGTCAGACTATATTGTTTAAGGAACAGTGCCAAGGAAAATGTCTGTGCACATTTAGCACAGAATAAACAATTTTCTTTTTGTTTCTGAATATTTTGAGCTGTGCTTCGTTGAACCTGTGAATGTGGAACCCTGTGGTATACAGGCCCGGCTTTCTGCACGAGAGGAGTATACTTTGGCCTCATCCACATCAGAGGTGGCCATGTGACTTGCTTTGCTTTCCAATACAACATGAAGAGGAAGTGATGAATAGGAACACCTTTAAAAGCCACCAGGGGTACTTTCCTCCCTTCTAGCATGAAGTCAGCCGTGGCTCAACCGTTCCCTTAGCGTGGGTGGGGTGTAAAGACCGAAGAGAGAGTCAAGCAGCCTGCCAAAGGAAACTACATCTTGTGGACAGCTACTGAGACTTGAGGGCTGCTTGTTATTGCATCATCATGCAGTAAAAAATGACTGATACACTCTCCAAATATCAACATCTTTCATGTAAAATGCCAAGAAGAATGTAGGGATAACATCTTTCAGTAATCAGTAAGTGCTATTACAGTTTAGTTACCTGAAGCATTCTGCTGAAACACTTCAGTCTACCTTCTCTGAATTCTCTCTATGCATCACTCTGATCCTACCTCCAAGGCTAAGAGACCATAAGCATCTGTCTGGCTCCTATAAACCCAGTATTCATACAGTCCTTTCACAGAGATTCAAAAGGATACATTGTAGCTCACTCGAAGCTACTTTATTTTATGGGCATGGAAAGAACTGGAGAGAAGAAAGCTAAGTCTTCCTTTTAGATGTGAATCAAGACTTGAGAACTTGTCAAAGTCAGTATCCAGCCCCTGCTTTTACTTGCTACTTTTAGCCCCCAATTCCATACTCCTTCTTACAGACTGCAGACGTATAGGCTGTCAGCTGAATGTAGAATGGAGGTTTTTATTTGGTCCATTCCAAATAAAACATTGGTTTAAGCACAGGCGTTTGTACCATATTGAGTGTCAACAGTCTGTATGTGAGGTAGTGCACACTGAGAAAATATCAGTATTTCTATATTTCCTTAAAAAACAAAACAAAACCAACTAACCAAACCCGGAAGCCGGAAGATGCTGGGATAGAAAGCATTATCGGAAGCTGAGGAATGGTTGAAGACTGTGATATCCCCCACAGTTTCCAGCTCTCTTGACTACCCTATATTAGGCCCATAATACTCATTTACAATCTTTGTTTCTTCCATGTAGCCAGCTAATTTCGTCACCTTGGGGATCCAGTATCCCTTCCCTTCATCTCCTGTCCCCTTCTCTTCCCTCCCATTTCCTTCTTCCCTGGTGTGTCTGTCCATCTGTCTGTCTGTCTGTCTGCCTGCCTGTCTGTCTGCCTGACTGCCTGTCTGTCTTTCTACCCTTTTTCTCCCTCCCTCTTTCTCTGATCACCATCACCACCACCACCACCACCACCACCACCACCACCATCATCATCTAAGACAGCATTTCTCAATATCCTGGAACTCATCAACTAGGTTAGGCTACTTGGCCAGCGAACCCTAGGAATCAAGCTGCCTCCACCTCCCAGTTGCTGGAAATACAAGCCCACTCTGCCATGCCTTGGTTTTCTTACATGGGTTTTGGGAGTGAATTCAGGTTGCTTACAAGATGAGTATTATTTACCAGCTGAGCAGTCTCCCTAGCCAAGCAGTCTTCTTTCCTCTTTTCTCTTTGTGAGAGAAGGTTTATATGTAGCCCAAGCTGACCTTGTACTTACCATGTCACTAGCCTACAGGCTGGGCTCCCTCCTGCCTTAGCCTTCTGAATGCTGGTTTTAAAAAAACATGTGTCACTATATCCAGCTTCCCTTCTCTTTCTCCTGGATCAAGTCTATTGCCACACTAACTTTTTGCTGACTAAAACTTCCTACCATGGCTCAGGGGTCTTAAACTTTGGGAAGGTCTGTGCAGGTCACAATAGAGAGTGTGCATGTCTAGCTACAAACTTCAGCTCCTGACTCACTAAAGAACCCGTGTTGGAAGTTCCCCAGGCCAGCATTTAGTTTGCTGGACTTCCCTCGGCTTGCCTTCTAAGGAGATTAAGAACGGACATTTTATTTTGTTTCCGTTTCAGTTTATTTGAAGGTTTTATGATGTCTTGGTTGAATGGCTCTTGGGACTTCCAAATAAACACGGTGCTTTTAAAAACGGAAAGTTGTTTTTATTTATCCCTTTTAGGTGCCCAGTGACCTCTGGGTATATTAGGCAGCTTTAAATTATAATTAAAATAATAACCGTGGTCCTAAAATAATAATAGATGCTGAATTACAGAAACACCAAATTAGGATGTCCCGAAAATCTGTCTGAAGGAAGCCAGAGAAAGCCTGGAATTTAAAAAGCCATCTTTGTGCCAGTGAAAATGGATGAAGTTCCCTCACCATGGCCTTGGCTATTTTATTTCTTGCTTTATTTTGGCTTCCTATTTGGTGCAGTTTGAGTTTATCAGACCAGGGGCTCATTAGCAGACTTTAACATGGCTTTATAAGCAGGAAAAAAAAAAAGAAATCTGTTTGTCACCTATGTCTATTCCCACATTTTAATAATTTCGTGACTATTTCCCACGTCCATGATCGGAAGCAGCGGGAGTCAAGAGTGCTTCCTCCCTGATACCAAATCCTCAGAACGCTTTCGGGTCCAGGAGGTACATCTGCCTCTTCCATCTGTCATCTTAGCTCATCTCCCTCTTCCAACTGTTCTTAAATTAAATGACTACAAGTAATGATGAGAGATTTTCTCATGAAAGCTTAGGAGAATTCATCTAAAGACAAATTAAAACATCACCAAGTAATCACTCGCCCCAACTCCCTCCTTTACCCACCCCTGGGTGCCTGGTATCGCCTAAAGGAGTCCATCAACGTTTGCACAAGAAAGCAACCACGAAGAAAACCCAGGGAGGAGAAGATGGGACCACCTGATGCTGGCCAGAGTCGAAGCAGGGTTGAAACAGGGCTCCTTCCTCAGCAGAAGGCTCTTCGGTGTGCAGGGCTCCTAACACCAGGGCAGGAAAAGGAAGGGACGAGGAAGAAAATGAAATACCAACTTTTAGTGTATCTTGGGAGGATCCAGCCTCAGCATATGAAATATCCTTTTCTTTACCGACTTTCCGCTCTCCACAGATAAATAGATAAGGGTTCTGCAGTTGTCACAGGCTTCCGGGGTGGGTGGGGACTGTCACACCATTGCTCGTTCCTCTGCTATGTCCTCCTTATGCCACTGGATGAAAGAGAGCGTGCCTTCAACAATTCTAACTTATAGGACTCCATCTTAACAAGACTACTGGGAGGGTTCACCAAGCACAAAGATGATCATGGGGCATTGTTTATAATAGGGACCATGAACAGAGGCTTGAGTAAGCAAGGGTCCATCCAATGCCGGAACGCAAGATGGCCACTATGTATGTTTATAATTAAGTGATACCTCATTTTGCTGTGGGTAGCATGTAAAGTGGACCATGGTCATAAGATATGATACTTACAGACATCTAGTAGGATAGAGTACAGGTTAATGTGTTTGCTAGGTGTGGTGGCTCATTTAATCCCGGAACTCCAGAGGCAGAGCAGGTGGAGCTCTGTGAGTTCAAAGCCAGCCTGGTCTACAATAGTTAGTTCCAAGCCAGCTAAGGCTGCATAGTGAGACCCTGTTTCCAAAAGGGGGAGGTTTATTACTCGGTAGTGATAGTTGGGCTGATTCCAATTTTCTTTATTCTTTTATAAATGCTCATAATTTTCAAGGTAGCTATTAATATTTTTATAGCTAGGAAAGAAGATCTTAAAGCTAGATCCACAGTTGAGAGAAGAAAGCCTTGGGTAATAGTTTAGGAGTCACTGTGCTATCGTGTAGTTTCCAACCCCACCCCCACAAAATGTCCCAGAGTTCTGGATCCTGGAAAGAGCCTTGGCTGGACCACGAGGGCAAACCATCTCCATGGTGATGCTCCAAGGTTGTGACACTCTGACCCAGTGATCATTTCGATTGGAACATCGGAGGTGTTTTCTTGGCTCAGGGCTCTCAGTTCACCTTCCTATCCTGTTTGTGATATAGAGGGAGGCAGGCATACAAATCGTTTTCCTGATATCTGGAGACCTGGGATATCTGAGACTGTAGAGCTTTGGGAGAGACCACGGTATCACTGACAGGGAATACCTGTCCTCCATCTCTATTCAGCATTCCGTCCATGAACCCGTAGTGTTTTGCTTTTAGAAATGAGGTGGGCAGGGGCTAAAATAATCTTTTATGACCCCCTTCCCCCAAATGGATATGAAACTCTCAGCAGCTTTGAGCCTTGGTATGTTCAAGAGTTGGATTCTGTACTGGCCATGGGGCTTCTTGGTTGTTGGGGATTGCTGCTGGGATGGTGCCCAAGGGAAGTCTGGAGACTCAAACAACAGTATCAGTGATACTGATAGCTGCTGCAAAGACAAGGGCTAGCCTGTCTGGGATGCACTCTCTCTAAGGTAGGATGCCCAGTGAGAGAACCCTCAGCCTTCTCCAGCTAAAGGCACTATTTGGAGGATCAAGTCATGGGGTAGGTTGGGAAGTCCTCACCTCCTTGTCTTCTCCCGTGTTTCTCAAGAAGACTCGGTTGCCCCACTTAGAGAATCTTCTTGTAATAGTCTGTCGTTTATATTCTACACCTTGATGTGTCCACCATGAAGGGAAGAGTCAGGAATGATTTGAGAGCCAGATGTGGCAGTGGGGAACGGAGGCAGGTGGAGTTCAAACCGAATGCCAGCCTGGGCTCCAGAACAAGAGCCTGTCTTTAAAATAATTCTGACCCAACACAATGCCATGTATTCTTAACAGAGCAGTTTTCAAGAGTATAACATTTGGGTCATGGAGACAGCTCAGTGGGTAAAGGTGCTTACTACCAAGACTGACGATCCAGATTCAAGCCTCAGAACCCACATGGTAGAAGGGAAGAAATGTCTCTTGCAAGTCATCTCCTGAACCCACTCATGTATTGTACATGTGCTCCCCCTTACACACACACACACACACACACACACACACACACACACACACACACACATACACACACACATACACACACACCCCACACACAGCATTTGTAGATTGGGTGATTGGTTTAAAGATTTTAAATCCCTTAACAATAATAAATCCTGCCACTGTGGAACTACACAGAAGGTGAAGCTGTGTCTGTACTCCATCCTGTACAATTAAGTAGCCATTTTAAAAACGGATCACATGCTCTAAGATCCTTAAGAGTGTGTAGAAAAGCAATAATCGCTGACATTGGGACAATGGCTTCATGTGCAAAAACCTACACTAGTCCCTTCAAATAAAGTTTCTCTTTCTGTCCTCGGGCCTCCCCCAGAATTGGATACCCTTTGTGGCTCAGGAGGAAGTCAGCTCAGTCACAGAGAATGGGTCCTGACCTTCTCTGCCACGCACTTGGCTTCTGCTCTCACTGTTATCTCTGGAGCAGATGGAACCAAAAGTCAAGGTTGTCCAGTACCTACTTCTTCCCATTTTAACTTGGGGATTGTTTGCGGTTCGCCTCTTGCAGGTGCTCTTTGCACTGGCCGATGTTCAACTGAAACAGGGCCACAGTGGAGGCTTCGGTGGGCTGTGGGTTGCCCCTTCTGACAACGTCCATTCATCTCTGGAGCACATGCACCGATGGAATCCTTTGCTCTGCTTCTTAAATGTCCCCATTAAAACAAAAAACAAAACAAAAAAAAAAAACAAAAAAAACAACTCCCTTCTAGCTTCCTCTTAACTAGCCGAGTGACAGAAACTCAATGCTGGCCACTTTATTAGCCAATGACCTTGTCCCCCTGGCCTTCTGCCTGCTTGTTCGCCTAGGAAGGTTGCTTTACGTCATAAGTCCTCATTAAAGGTCATGACCTTAGAGCCATCGGCAGCAGGCATGGTGTGTGTGTGTGTGTGTGTGTGTGTGTGTGTGTGTGTGTGTAGAGACAGAGACAGAGACAGAGACAGAGACAGAGAGATCAGGCCCGATGGTTCATATTAGGACTTATTTATGGACGTCACACCAGTGTCTGTGATGGAGATGAGCTGTTACTTTTGAGAGGAAGTCAGAAGGAATTTCCAGTGTGTGTGGAGTCAGGCGGGTTGTACACGTTCTATTGGAGAAGCTGTTACAGTCCCTGTCTTCCCTCACTGTCTGGGCCATCTTTCTTCCTATTCAGAGCAGATCTTTATACACAGTCATCTTGTGAAGCTCTGAGGTAATTGATACAGTAGATCTCTGAACCCAGATGCATGCATGGAGCACTGTATGTTAGAAGCCAGTGCAGCCACAGCCCGTATAGAGTTGGCATACTTTTCCTGCTTGTATTGCCGATAAGATGGTAAAGTTCACCATTGTGGTAGGGACAGATAACGTACTTTAAACACATTCCCCTGGTAGAGATCCACAATATCCCTCTAAGATAGGTGTGATTTCTCCCCCCACACCCAGTTTATGAATAGAGAAATAGAGGTTCAGAAAAGTCCAGTGACTGCCTCCAGTTCTCAGAACAAAAGTTATGTCGGAGTTAGAACAGACTAGAGATGTTCTGATCCTTACACCACAATGCTGCCATGATACTGTTTGGTCCCCTTTGAGGGGTGGCATTTAAGGAGAACTATATTGTAACTTGTCTCCCTAAATATCTTTATTAATGCAATAGGAGATTTGCTTAAACCTTAAGCCTGGGAATAAACTTGCCCCTCTTCAACACACCACCCTTCCCCTGACTTCTCCAGGACAAACTTCAAGTTGATTGCCATATCTCTTGGGAGTTTGGTTGGACTGATCCCCTTGGAGATTAGAAATAGCTCTCATGAGCTATTTTTAAGGAAAATGTGATGTCAGAAAATGAGGCGGGAATGGGCACCCAGAAGGGAAGAGAATGCATAGCAGGAAGGACTGAAAGATGGTGAGGAGAGTGAACAAGACAGAAATGTTTGGGAAGTGTGGGCATAGTGGCTCACACCTGTAATTGCATCATTTGGGGTCAGGACAGAAGGATCACCATAGATTTGAGGCTGGACTAGTCTACTGAGTCCCAGGCCAGCCAAGTCTTCATAGAGGGACCCTGTTTAATTAAATACACATGTGAACAAAGGCTTAATAACCTGATATGATCATGTGGGCAAAGCTAGGTGAGGGTCTGAGGAACCAGATCCCTTTGAACTGGGACAGCATATTCCCGCCCCATTTATTGTGGCTGGATTATAGACAGCTCAGCTACAGAAGGCAAATTCCATCCACCTCCAGCAAAGCCACTTTTCTCTCTAAAGAAACACAGCCCGACAAATAGGCAGGAATGCCTGCTGGCCTCTTTCTGAGAACGGCAGGCACAGTGTGGAGGTGTCTGGTAACACTGCCGTTTCCTTTGAACTGTAAGGTTGGGTTTGGTTCGCTTGTCTGGAGGGTTAGTCTTTTTGACCGTGTTAACTCACTTGGTATAACATTTTCTTTCACGGAGACACAGGAGAGGTGGGGTTCAACGCTGTTATTCAGTGAGGCTGGACACCATCCAGCTGCATGGTGCTATACGTCTGTAGGTCATGAATTGTATCTTCCCGTTGGGGAGACATTTAGCCAATCTTGGAAGGCTGGGTGCTTTTGGAGAGAGAGGATCTCTCATTTCTTTCTTTGTTTTTCTTGGATGAGGTTTGTATCTGGGGTAAGGTTTTACGAAAGTTGGCTGGTGTCACAAGCAGACGTAGTTACCTGTACTTGCCCATGTTGGTAAGACTGTAGAGCAGCATATTGTCTTTCTAGAAATGAGATTCTGTTTTCAGAAGACGACTCAGGGCTGGGGACACACGTGATGGTTAAGAGCACTTGGCACTCTTGCAGACCCACATCCATACCTCTAGTTCCAGGGGACCTGACACCTTCTGAACGTCACAGCACGAGACACACATGGGGTGCACAGGCAAACGTGCAAGCAAAACAGTCATGCACAGAAAAGAAAATAAACCAACTTAAGATTTTCTTAAAGTTAAAAAAAAAAGAATAAAACTCGGGGGGGGGCGGGGTGAGGATATGGCTTATTTAGTAGAGTGCTTGCATAGCATGTCCAAAGCTCCCGGGGTTCAAGCCCTAGCCCCACAAAAACTAGAGATGGTGGTATCTGCCTTTTCAAATCCTTGCACTTTCGACCAGGCAGTGGTGGCACCCGCCTTTAATCCCAGCATTTGGGAGTCAAAGGCAGGTGGATTTCTGAGTTCAAGGCCAGCCTGGTCTACAGAGTGAGTTCCAGGACAGCTAGGACTATACAGAGAAACCCTGTCTTGAAGAACCAAAACCAAACAAACAAACAATCCTTGCACTTGGGAGGTAGAAGGAGAAGGATTCAAAGTTCAAAGCTATCCTCAGCTCTCCACAATGAGTCTAAAGCTATCTTGGGTGACATGAGACATTGTCTTAAAAAAAAAAATGTAACTCAAAAGAGGAATTCAGCTCAAGTTGGGCATGGTGACACACCGTTTGTAATCATGACACTGACACCGGGAGGCTGAAGCAGGAGAATTGCTTTCAGTCTGAGACTAGCCTGGGCTACAGTAAAAGAGAAACAAAAATAAAATATAATATCTCGCTGACAGCCAATCTCAAGATGGCAATGGATATTAATCAGAAACCATAAACCAAACAAGGAGAACTCAAAGAAACGCATAAGTGAGCGGCCCTACACTGGTCGGCAGCAACCGCAGCCTGCTTGTCTCTCTCTCTGGAGCCAAGATATTTCTGCCTGCCCATCCCGGGGAAGAGATTCAAATGGTGTTAACTACTGAACGCTTGCCTGACTTTCTACTCCCCTTTCCCTGGGTAGCTGTGGTGAGTTGGCTGCCGAGACGTAGCCCTGAACCTATCCATCAACTCTATGGAAGAGGGAGGTAGAAAGGCAAACATTATCTGGAATCAATATCTTTACAAATCCAAAGGAAACCCCAGCTCCCGAAGGGTTAAGCCAGGGAAGGAAAAGCCATCAGGTTGTTTAGTGAGCTAATGTTTTTATTGACGGGGAGGCCTTTAAGGCCCTAACAGGAAAACTGGGGAAAATGGCAAATTGTTTGGCTGGGGAAAAACAGGGGGAAAGGACTTTATCCTGCATGCTCTTTCCTAGACCCTGGACTCAACTCCCTGGAATCCATCTAATGCAGTGAGGGTGTCTCATAACCTTGAAAAATATCCAACCCAAGGAGTTTTCTCTGTCCTATCCACCCCCCTGCACTCCCCCCCACCCCCCATCAAAGTAGAATCCACATCTTCCACTGAGAACTTGGTCTAATGCACATCTCTGGCTAATGCCCCTTCTGCCAAGCACATCTTAATTTAACAACTGTTATAAAGCACATCTGAAGCTACCATCCCTGGGATAATCCATATTTCAACCTAACTACCCCGGCAGAACACTTCAATCTAATTCCACCACTGTAAGTACATAGCAATCTAACACCCTCATATAATGTACATCTCAGTCCATTATTTTGTATTTTGTAAGCCATATTTTGATATGTCTTTTCCATTAAGTCGCGAGACTGTCTGGAGACAACGGTCATCCCTGTGCTGAAAGCTTCCATAGTTCTTACGATGTCCTTTGGTGACAGGCTGCTGATGGATATGCTCCTGAACTTTCACCTTTGGCATCTTGGGTTCAACTCTGGCTTGTTTCTGTACTTGGAGTCTTAAAGCATCCTGTTGGGAGCAGGGGTGACCCGAGAGCCCTGACAAGCCTTCTCTTATGCTAACCAGCGGGGGCAGGCCACCTCAAAAGATCACAGTGTACCTCTGGAGAAGGCTGTGAGAGGTCATTGTCAGGGTCAGGGGTCAGGGTGTAGCTGTTGGCTAATAGAGTGCAAGCTAACCTGTCGTCAAATTGCTGGGCTCAAAGACAATGGCTACCTCCTGCTGATGATTTTACCCTGGGGGAGGGAGTTACTGGCTTTATTGGAAACCTGCCAGTCTCCGAGGTGATGGAAGTGGCTGATCACAGCTAAAGACTGTTTGATTGTTGATGGAGAGGCAGTTCTGTGGTTGGTCCCCAACTGGAAGGTCTACACAGTTGCTTATTGATGTCTGAGTTTTCCACATATGATGGATTTCTCTTCCGTTTCCCATGCAGCTGGGACACCACTGCGCTGTGGAGGTAGACCACTGTGATGGTTGGCCATAGATTTTTTTTTTTTTTCAGGAACTGAGAACTATTAGAGGCAATGTTGTCACTGAGTCTTGGCATGACTTAGGATGGCATTGACCTTGTGTTGCCATTTCAAGGGAGCTAAAAAGAGAAATCAACCCATAGTGAACTGAACTTGGATATAAAGTATCCTTGAGGAACAAGGCATTTGGGCGAATGGAAGGAAACAAATATATTCTGGAAGAGATACAGTATTCTATCAGTATCCTAACTTCAAACTTTTAGTCCATCTCATGCAGGAGGAAGAGTTGGAGTTATCTCTATTATTCATTCTTTATCTCTTTATCTACTGGTAGGGGAATCTAACCAGGCTAGTGATACAGTTAGATGGTCCAAGGGAAGCAGGAGGTTACTGAAGACTTAATCCTCCCGCTCCATCCCACCCCCATGAATTTCCCAGCATAGAATAAATTCAAGAAAGGTAAAAACAGGAGGGGAAAAAAAAAACCCAAAGTACAGTTGTAAAAAGCGATGCTCGGGAAAGTTCTATGAATGGCAGAGGATCGCCAGCAAATGCACAGCCTGCTAGGACAGACAGCAGTGAGGGACCAGAAGGCACAGATGGGACAATGCCTTATTAAAACTACCAGGATACCCTCCTTTCATATTATGCTCCAAGAAATGATACTAAGCTCTTATTCTCTAACTTAACAGAGAGAATGAAACATACAAGGAAACTCTTCAGTTCATGAAGAAGTACCTTCTAGGATATCACAGGAATTATCATTTGAGCCATCTCAGTGTGGTGTGAGGGGGTACGGTGAGAGTCTGGTTTGCCTGTACAGACGTTTTTTTACTTCTTTAAGCCTAGGTGTTCTTTGATAAAGAGTATCATACTGTCTGCCAAACACAAGTGCAACCAAGACTGATTCAAAAGTAGGCCTGTTGACCACCTGTGGTAGTGTCCATATTCAAACCACATATTCTCACATTTAGTTCCTTTCATCCCCCCTCTTTCCTTCCAGCCTGTGGATAGAACTCAGGGCCTGACAGACAATCGCTTTACCACTGAGTTACAATATTGCAACTTCTTGTTCCCTTTTCCCCTTAAGCTGTGACATGAGTTTTTATCCTGATGAAGGAATTCATAAGTATTGGGAGCTAGGCAATAGTGGCCCATGCCTTTAATCCCAGCACTTGGGAGGCAGAGGCAGGTAGATCAGAGTACAAGGTGAGTTCCAGGATAGCCAGGGTGACACAGAGAAACCCTGTCTTGGAAAAACAAAACAAAACAATAATAAGTACTGGGTTTTGGATAATCTCTTTGTGAGCAAGCTGATAACTATTTAGAAATATAGGCACATTCCAATTTGACCAAGGGGATGACTTAGTCTAGACATTAGTAAACTACCCCCTACAGGATAAATTTGGCCCACTTCCTAATTTTGTAAATAAAGTCCTATCAGAACAGTTCCATGTTCATTCATAAACATATTAACTATGTGTCTAATACCTCAAAAATAACAGAGTTGTTGCAACAAAGATGGCATGGACAGTAAATCCTTATAGCTTTATTAGAATACCTTTGTAGAATTTTCAGCCTTTGATCTATACCAGGCCAGGGGATATTCTTTTGCTCTTTTGTTTAAAAAAAAAATGTAACAATTTTAAAATTATATTCATCCATGTGTGCATGGTGGGGAGGTATGGGGTGGAGTTACAAGTACCACGGCTCGTGCTGTGAGTACCACAGATCACATGTGAGATCAGAGAACAACTTTCGGGAGTCTATTTTATCCTCCCACTAGGTAGGACCATGGGTTTGAACTCAGGTCGTGAGGCTTGGTGGCAAGCACCTTTAACCACTGAACCATATCACAGGCCCTTGTTTACAGTCTTAAGAGGTCTTTCAATATGCAAAGCAGGGACAAGTATCCAACATTTCCCCAGGGAGCTGAACTCATCCCTGTTTGGCACAAGCATTTTGTTATTAGTATACTGTCCCTGGTTCTGGGGAGCAATTGGAGTGTTATGCCCTGGTTGGGGGTAGCTCTGGATGCTACTCATGGTCCTAAATGCTCAGAAGTCTCTTTAGAGATGGCTTAAGGGGTATATGCGGTCTGTCTGTGCCTGGAAACCCTGGACTTTGTGTTATTCTCATTGGGGTTATAGAGGGATTATTTATAGGGGGATAAGGGAGGGACAACTGGGGACAAGTTATAATGACACGTACGTACGAAGAGGTTTTGATGAAATCAAGTGCTTTGCATGCTAAGTTGACAACTCAGCACTGAAAGATGGGCAGAGAGCGAGGAGCTAGAGAGAAGGCTGAGCAGTTAGGAGAATGCGATGGTCTTGTAGAGAGGCTGCGTTTGCTTTTGTCCTTCACATGAAGCTCACAACGGCCTGAAACACTAGTCCAGGGGATCTGATGCCCTCTTTGGGCCTCGTGGGCACCAGGCATGCACATACACGGTGCACATACACACATGTAGGCAAAACACTCAGACATACAAATAAAATATAAGTACTTCTCGAAGACAATATGGATAGGTTTTCTCATCTCATAATCTATTTTTAAGGATTAAATGAGATTTTTATATATGTATATGTGTGTGCTTTTGCATACATTATACACACACACACATATATATACACACATATATACACACATGTGTGTGTGTGAGACTTAATATAAGGCTTGCCTCACAGTTATTTTAACTACATTAACATATTTTATTTTTATTATGTTAATATATTATAATTAGCACAGATGTTCATGCCATCAATTGTTATAATATTATAACATTTACCAATTATATTAACGGTATTAATATTTCATTTGGATAGGTTAACATAATAATATGAATTGATACATCAATTATTCTGCAATTATTACTAGTACTTGGGACTTTGTTCATGCTGTAAATATCATTTGCATATTGTTCTAAACATCCCCAAACAAGGCTTGGGGATGCAGCTGAGAGGGAGAGCGCTTACTTAACGTAGGTGATGCTCTAGGTTGAACACCAAGTACTGAAGAAAATAACAAAATAATTATCCTTAGCAAAACTACCACCTTTTGGTCAATTAACGCAACTGATTACATTGGACACATATCCTGGGCTCTCATTCAACCAATACTTGAATGGGGTCCACTCAGTGCTAGCTACACAGTTAAATAGCCTTCTCCTAGTTCACAATTTTTGGCAGCTCATAGAGCTGTTGGTACATTTAATGAATTTATTTGTTTTGGGCTTTTTTTTTCCTTCTTGGTTTTAGACAGTGCTATGTAGGCCAAGCTGCCTCAGACTTTCTGTGTCGTTGGGAATGACCCTGAAACTCTGATCTTTCCATATCCACCTCCCTGGTGCTGGGATTTCCAGTGTGTGCCACATCACCTACCTGGTGTTTATTATTCTCTTTCTTACGTGGAGTTCAGGATGACACCACTACTCAAAACACCTTCCTACCTCTCCATCTCTGACTGTTCCACAATTAACTTTTCAGCCTGCAATTTTGTTTCAGTGCCAATGAATTAATTACATGTTATAAGCTCTTTGCCAGGATTTTATCTTGTCAGTGAATAGAAAAGAAGCAATAATTATTATTTAGTATATATTGAACATCTCCGTAAGCAGAGGAACAGTTGTAACCTGCCTTATTGTTGAGGTGACAACACAGTACAGTCGGGTATGTCTTAGAAAAGTAGTTGGACACTCATGGAAGTCCAAGTTTTCAGACACCGTGACACGACAGACTCCTCTGGTCCTTGGCCACTGTTAGGTTAAGTAGTTCCTAATTATGTATACTGTAGCTGTCTTCAGACTCACCAGAAGACATCAGATCTCATTACAGATGGTTGTGAGCCTCTATGTGGTTGGTGAGAATTGAACTCAGGACCTCTGGAAATACAGTCAGTGCTCCTAACCACTGAGCCATCTCTCCAGCCTCCTAAGTGTATTTTCTATATTGAGATTACTAAATAGTCACTTTCAAAAATGCTATCTCACATCTCCTTGTCTGAGGCAGAGGCAGCCCTTTCAGAAGCCATGTTTTCCACCACCATGAACAGAGAGTATCAGAATCCACAGAGCAACAAATGATCCTGAATGAGGCTTCAGGTCCTTTTGGTTACACCTCTCCACTTTCATAGGTCAGCTCAGGTCACCCAGATCAAGGTACAGAGTTGCTGCCCAGAGGACCATCTGGACAATGTGACCTCCTGACAGAGAGGGATGTTCTCTACATAGTTGGGGATATTCTGGTTCAGCAGTCAACTGTGTAAGCTTTGAAGAAGTCAGCCCCAGATTCAAGGGACCCATGTTCCTCACCAGCAACTTGTCTTGAATCATTCTGACCCTTGGTTTCTTCGTCATTAGTGAAAGTCGTGCCTTGCCTCATACACTGTTTTGCATATTAATATGAAAAAGGGCACAGTAAATGGTCAGTGCTCTAATTTTCACTGTATTACTCTACTAGACGAGAAACAGAACCCACAGTGTCTGTTCAGGGTGACTTAAACAACATGGTATAATCAGAAACTCACAAAGCAAGGTCGAAAGACACCAATATATTTATATGTGAATAATGTAAGTCAGCTAACGGAAGGCGGTATCAGAGTGACTGACAGCTATGACTGGTTGTTCATAGACTGTAAAGAAGTCTGGACTCAATGGCCTTCACATCTTCAGCACTTTCTAGAAAGAAAAAAAAAAACCTTGCAAATTTTAACATTCAATATACACCTATTGAACTCAACTGGATTTTTCTGTAAATTCATCCTAATTCTAGCAAAAGGAACCCTGGGTGCAACTGATGTATGGACAGACAGACATGAAACATGAACACCATCCTGACCCAAGATACATGGAGATCAACCTCAGGAGTACAAAACTGTAGCAGAAATTATTAGCAGAATGAGTGACTACAATGGAATATTACCTTGCAATACAAATGATTGACAGAAGGCTGTGTGACACGGAGGACCCTTGACAAAGCCAGGCTAAGGGAAGCAGCCAGCCAAATATGCACATACTAAACGATTCTATTTATAGGACTCGCTCCACCTTACAGAAGTTTACAGAGACAGGAAACAGATCAGTGGTTGCCAAGGCCTGAGGGGGTTGGAAGGGAACGAGGGTTCCCTCTGAATGATGATGTCGGTAATATCTGAACAGGGAATGAAGTACGAGCACATAGTTCCGGGAAGACATTTACACTCCTTGAATAGCGTCCTTTCATTGGATGGATCGCTTAGTACAACGGTTATATCCCAGTTGTAATTAATACTTTAAGAAAGGGGGGCAAACACATTGAGATATCATCGGAATACTGAAAGTACAGGGGCTGAAGAGATGGCTCAGTGACTAGGGGTGTTGGCTCCTATTGTGGAGGACCAACTTTGATTCCCACCAATCAAACAGGGTATCTCACAACTGCCTGTAACTCCAGCTCCAGGATCTGACCTTCCCTCTACCTCTGAGGGCACCTGTTTGCAAGTTTGCACACACATAAATACATACACAAAATTGGAAATATAACTATGATTCAATATAACTGTATGACTTAGGATCTAAGGGTTTGCTTTATAGGGAACATAAAATATGAGACCTATATTCTTGTTTACAAATACATATGAAGCTGGAATGCAAATTCTGTATGCTCTACAATGTGTGATCCATAGACTAATTTTTTTTTTTGTCCTTTTGAGAGAGTGTCTCACTATGAACTCTCCAGATATATCATCAGGCTGGTCTCAGAGTCATAGAGATCTGACTGCTGCTACCTTTCTAGTGCCTGGATTAAAGATTTGAGTCAACATGCCTGATAACAAACAATCCTTTTATTAAGGTATACCTTACATACCACATATTATAAATCCACTTACTTTGGTTGTAATTATTTTAATATTATTATTAGTATTATTTTTAATATTTTAATAACAAGTGATGCACGCCAGGCAGTGGTGGTACATGCCTTTAATCCCAGCACTTGGGAAGCAGAGACAGGAGGATTTCTGAGTTCGAGGCCAGCCTGGTCTACAGAGTGAGTTCCAGGACAGCCAGGGCTACACAGAGAAACCCTGTCTTGAAAAACAAAAACAAAAAAAAAAAAGATAAGTGATACACACACACACACACACACACACACACACACACACACACACACA